>NC_085085.1:11401984-11536984 GCF_963422355.1 Corticium candelabrum
GCACGCTAGCGAACTACCTCCTCTGTGCCAGAGATGTACGAAACATGAATGTCACTCTAGTGCAGATCTGCAAATAGTACAATGTCTTTCAACAGTAAACAACGTCACTAAATGGAAAAAATTACGATATTCTAATCGTTGCATCAGCTGTCACGTACATACAAGAACTAGAGATACAAAAGCAAACAATTGCTGTAAAAGTAAACATAAATTGTTGTCTACATATTTCTTGTCTCAAACAGTTACGACGCCTGGGATGCTTCCGTCAATTCTTCGCAAAATTTCTCTGCTGTTGGTCTTTCTGTAGGCTCGTTGTTCCAACACAAATCAGCGAGGTCTTGCCATCTAACCGCTAATGATTTTATAGTCTTCTCACTGCCTAAAAGCTCATAATTTCCTGACAGCTGGATTATGCTTCTTGGTCGCAGCTCACCACTCTCCACCTTGTTTATAAAGTCCCTAACTGATCCAATCGAACTTGTTTTGTCTGCGTCATAAGCACGACGACCATTCCATATTTCCGTCAGTATAATCCCTAGACTGTAGATGTCAGCCGATTCGTCGTACAAATAATGTAAGAGAACTTCAGGAGCCACGTATGTAACATCGCTGTGAAAGGGACCGTCGAGGTTGGATGTTAAAGGCCACAACGGTTTGCTGAATGGAGGAGGAACAAGTTTAATCGCACCATCGGAAGAAATCTGTCACAAGCGTATTGACACAATAACATTGCTAACAAAACAAACTAGTTTTTACCTTTAGATCGTCCGTTTTGAAGCCACCGAAAACAATTGCACGATCGTGCAAGAAAGAAATAGCATTTGTGAGTTGAAGAGCCATCTCATTGACTCTCTCGACTTTTCTTGAACCTCGTTCGTCTCTCAAAAATATCTCATTTGAAGCTTGGAATTTGAAACATTGCTCAAAAAGCAAGCCGATAGTCGAATTTTCCGGCCCGAGCAGCACGGATCCATAAACTTTGACGATATTTTCATGTCTGAGTTGAAAGCTGTAATTAAATTAAAAATTTGTAAAGCATACAAGCTATATTGGAACTGTCATGTTTACTTGTTTAAAACCACTGTCAGTAATTTCTGCATTTCAGCTGTTGATGTAGACTTTAGATTGGCGATTTCTTCAACTACTACATTTTCGTTAAGCCTTTCGGTAAGCGTTGAGCGTTGCAGACGTGCATCGAAAACCTTGTCTTCTGATGGTGATGTTGTGGTCGACGTTTCACTGGAGTTTGAGCGTAATAGTGTGAGCGAATCTTTCTGCCATTTGTGAACGTCTAGTTTGATGACTTTGACTGCTAAATGGTTCCAAATATCGGTTGTTTCATCGAGTAATCGCTTATATTCCTGTACGTGTTCTTCGTCTTGTTGTGCTAACATGTTTAGATCTGCAAGGTCTCTCGCAAGTTTTTTGGGAATGTCATGAAGTAACATGTTTACAGAAGAATCATTGTCCGATAGCAAATTTTCCAACAGCTTGATCAATTTCAAGTTGTTGTCACGAATCAAATCACTAAAGAATTTTTCAAAAGTTTTTGTTACTTGCTGCACAAACAACAGTTTGCTGTAGAAGTCATCTATGAAGTAAGTGGGTACAATCTTATAAAAATCATAAGTACCCAGAGTAGGCAAAAGTATAAGGATGCCGACAAAGTTGAATGGCAGTAGCAACACAGAAGACAATGTAAACAATAATTTTTTTAACATCGTAGAATTGCTTGAACAACTCTGGTTGCAACGGCATGCAATAGCCTGCTGTGTACTATAAACGGTAGCCAAGTCATGAAGATGCAATCCAACTTCAGAACATGCCTTTGTCACTTCCAGTTCGTTTTCGCACCAAATCTTAAGCTCGGCGTATTCAGAACGATTTGTTATTGCGTCGAGAAGAGATTCAGCAACAAAGAAACCTACACATTTCTCTTGAACAGATAACGTGAAGTCTCCTTGGTATTTAGATTGCTTTTCGGCCATCTTTTTGATCGTATTTCTTAATTCTCCTGACTTGTAACAAGTTTCCAAAGATTGAGAAAAACTGGCTATTTTGAATTTTAGGTCGTTTACCATGCTGCCTAATTTTCCGTTGTCATAATAGTCCTTTCGTTGCCGCTCTAGGCGTCGCCAATCTCGTTGCCATTTGGCCCCTCGTTTTGCTGCGGGCATGTTGAAACTGCGTAAAGTGCGAGAAACAGCGTCAGAAATTAATAGCAGAAGATTAAAACATGACCTAATAAACATATGAAAATAATTGAATAAGAAAGTATCATAATACAGTAACAGTTCATATACTTTGCGGTTTCCATAATTATGTTCTCAACTCCGTTGGCGAGTATATCTGCAATTCCTTTACACAACTCTTCAATGTTTGGGTGAACTACTCCCACCGCTAAATATAGCGCTGATAACTTGGAAGAAACAGTCACTAATTGATGTTCTTGAAATCCAGGCCATAGCTTTGCTAGTTGCTGCAACAGTACTTCTCGAACATTCTGCACTTGGTTGCTCTCAAGAACTTGATCCCATTTGTTTGCGACAAAGAGAGCCGAACCGGCAATGGCAAAGCTGTGAGATTCTTCTACAAATGCTTCTACAAGTCCTCCTGCCTTTTCACAAAAATTTGTTATCCATGTTACTAACTTAATTAATCGCTTTTTATTAATTAAGTAAGTTAAGTTAAGAAACAATGCAATGTTTAGTAGCTGTGCTTGTAATTGCAACAGTTGAACTTTGGAGCAAGTGCGCTAATCAAAGTAAATCATGAAAGCTTGCACTCTATAGATCGCAAGCTATCGTAAAAGGTTGATTACTCTCCGGCGTGGTCGTGTCATACGGAAACCGGGCACGATGGTGCGAGAAGGATCTGTTACGAGGCTAATGCGGAGGTGGTTTGAAGTAAATTCAATGCGCATTGGAGGCTGCACACGGCACCACGCCTACCCAATTCGTAATGGTAGGCAGCAGTATAGGTCTACGTTCCCTCTCTATCCTGTGCTTATGAAATATAGATAAATGAACTGTAACTAGCTAGAGACAGAGAACTATCTTCGCGAAGAGACTGCCCCACGTGCACGACGCAGGGTCTAACGCACGTTACAACGGTAGACGTGTATATGACGTTTGTACGTAAATTGCGTTCACTAAAAATATATAAAACGGGTCAATACGCAGTGACTGCGCATCCAAGTCAAAATAGATCGAATGCGGTTAAAATGCGCTTCAAAGTGTGAAAAGGCCTTCTGGCGCGGATCCAGGACTTGCGTGACTGAAGGGGCAACTACCTGCTCGGCAAAACCTGCTTGGCACACAAACGGAGCCAAATTTCTCTATCGACATATACTTTTCAGACGCTTACTACAGATTTAATACCAACTTTGACATGCTAAATATTATTGTAAACTGAAAGCAGGCTACTTATAATTATCTGTAGTTGGTTTTTCTAGGTCTTAAAATTAATAAATAAATATAATTTTAAAAGTGGATTGCTAGCAGCATTTTTTGGGCTCAGCATCGGTTATAATCTAAGCAGTTGTAACTTGTGCCACCAGAAAATGAGCATTATTCTGTGTAAACGTTAGGAAACCCACTCTTTCAGCATTTTGTAATGTCGTTGTTAATGTAGCCGGCAGTGTTTCACCTGCAGCTGGCAGCGTTCCACCTGCAGCTTTTGCTATGCTCCACTCCTGCTTCCACATTTTTACTAATTGGGAGAACTTCCGAAGTAACGGTAAGGCAGATGGGTCAAAGACTGTACAGAGGTCTTCAATATTCTCGTCTGTCAGAGCCGAGAGGCGAGATGGCAGAAACGAATGACCATGACCGGCACTCTTTGCCTGTGTGACGTTTCAGGTCGTCTGAAGGGGGCACGTGCCCCAGCGCCCCGTCTAGATCTGCCACTGGTCTTTAGTTGAAGTGAAAGCTGGTTATCTAGATGACTGCATGTACTATTCAAGTAGCAAGATGATCTAGCAACTTTATTTATTAAATAGGTAATTATTTATTTCAATTAATATTACACATACTTGGGAAGCTTCTTCACTTGATTTTTCAGACGGGTCCAAAACATGCACAACTCCGCAATGCGTACTGTGACGGCAATGCTCCAGTAGATTCGCTCTAGCCGCCAAATCCCTTTTTGCTGTTACTCCAGGACTGTCCACGAGCACAATATCCTAATTCAATTGCAAATTAAACGTAATATGAAAGCAATGACATTAAACTCATCCATAACTAACCCAAATATATTTACATTTATAAATTTCAAACCTTAAAAGTACAATAATTATGTATTACATGTATATATGTCAATTATATGATTAATCTAAATCAAGATGGCTTTTCTTGCAGTGCGTTTCCTACACACGATTTTGCAATTGCATAGTAAAAGAAAGTCTTTGCAATAATTTCTATTTCAACTGCAAAAATTTGTCTAACTATAAAACTGCTTTGTTATGGCTTTTAAATTATTCTTTGTATTTGTACACTACTGTCTGTTCCCCATAAGTGTGAACTTTGAAAATCATCAATGTCTCCGCTGTTTTTTGGAATTCCGAGATGATCTCGGTATCGTTAGAAACCGCTAGGTCTGGCATTTCTGTTTATCAAATTATCTAAGCCTTTCCTAGGAACAAAACGGAAGGATAATACTTTTGCATATCAAAGACAAACGGGTGGAGCAATGATTATTATCCAATTATCATGTAAGACCAACGAATCAGCAACTGGAACCATTTAAAATAATTGGTGTAACATGGTCCAACTGGAGCAGCTCCTAGCGCTCTAATGAGCACACCTGGTGTGACCTATACTTCATTACTCACTTCCGAGTTCACACTTACGGGAAATAGGCAAAAAATAGAGAAGAGGATATAACATTATATCATAGCTAGCTAGTCTCGCATGACCAGACACTCGGCGTATGTCACGGACAGCAGTCCGTTCCGTTCCGTAACGTCTGCGTCATTGCGTCCAACGTTGAAGCACAGTGATCAGTGCCCCACAGTCCGGCTTCCGTCATCTTGCGACAGAGGCATTAACTCAACATACCTAACTTGTTTACTTGACCACGAAAAGGCAACTCTGTTGTTGTGTTTGCTGTGGCGCTAGCAAATTTGAAGAAAAAACGGACCGGTAGAAATGCACGTCCTTTGTCACAGTCTTCTGCCATTATACAAGACACTCATATTTAAACCAAATTTTAATTTGAATATTCGCAACAGCCGTAATTAGTTATCTATTTGCTTTACCGCTAAAACGGAAACGACTTTCGGTTTGTCGCTGGGATGGAACTGGAAATTATCCTTGCGACACCTGGCCGCATGGTCATGTCACGTAGCATAAAAGCATTCACTGCATGTATGACTAGCCTCGCCCTAGACGTAGTGCGGATGCGCTGCCATCACAACTACGTCTGGTTCGGTACCGCCTTTCTGGGCGGGAGTAAGTATGTAATCAAATTCTTCAGCGCGTGTCATACTAGTGATATTAGCTAAGAACTGAGCTTTCGATTGGGCTTTAGCGTTGTTCTAGCCTCTGTACTTGTCGACATTGTGATTATAGACCGCTGTCAAGCGTTGTTAAGAGATTGCAGCTACGCTATCTAGAGAGTGTATCTGTGAAATAGCAGATCAGAAATAGCACTTGCAGTGCATGATACGCCTTTGAACGCGTACACAGGTTCCCAGTTAAAGCCGCAATGCGTCATATGCATAGGCGTAGAAAGTTTGGTGAGATTGGGGAGGCCAAACGCCAAATTGAGGGTCTAATCGCCGCATTGATACAGCTTTGGAGGCTAAATATTGGGTGGGTCAAGGCTCCCTCGGGCCCCCGGTTCCTACGCCTATGATATGCCTCTACTGCAATGCATCGGATTGCCGCCTGCGTTCTGCACGCTAATTAGCGAAAATCCCACGCTGCAGTCGTTCCCTGTAGTCTACTACGCCGGCAAAGTACACCTTTAACTGACACTAATCATGTCCATGATTAGCGCTGACCACAAGGAGCAGTACGGAACCAGACGTAGTGGTAATGGCAGCGCATCCGGGGCTGCAATTCACACTGCGTCTGGGACGAGGCTATGCCGCTGTCTGTTAAAGTGTGCGAACGCAACGTTACGGAACGAAACGGCCTGCTGTCCGTCACATGCATATTGTGAACAAGGCTTTACAAGCTCCCCATACACACACACTCCTCGTGTGTGTGTGTGTGTGTGTGTGTGTGTGTGTGTGTGTGTGTGTGTGTGTGTGTGTGCGTGTGTGTGTGCGCGCGCGCGTGCGTGCGTGTGTTAATTTGTCTGGAAAAATCAGCTAGTCGTGCATATGCGGAATAATGCAACTACAGTAGATATAGCTGACCTGAAGAAAGTCTAAATGCAGCAGCACTTCCACTTTAAAGCAAACTTCTTTGTCTCTATTTGCATCTTTCGCGTGTTTTGATGAAGCTCGTCCTTTGAGAATGTAATTTTGAAACAGTGATCGATCGTCGTCGTCGCGCAAGTTTAGCTTTCGCTCTCTCAAATTGTCTCCTTCTCTGAGATGTATGATTGCAGCTTTCTCGTCCTTTCTTTCTGTATAATATATTTCGCACAGAACTGAAGTGGTAGAATCATGCCCAACGGGAAGTATTTCTTCTCCCAGAAGAACATTTAACATCGAGCTTTTCCCCGCAGATGTGCAACCTGTCAAAGTCATTATTAATTGAAATGTTGCTCTAACATCTAAGTATTAATTGAATCGTAAAACAAGAGAGAGTCTTACCACAAACAAGTAACTTTGGTACTTCTTTTCCAATTTTTTCTCTGATCATTTCGAATGTGGCTTGATCAATCCAATTTTCACTTTCAGAAATCTTTAGTTTATCCAACCAACGCTTCACATCTCTTCTGTTGAGAAAGGACTCTAGTTTGTCAATGAGAGGGAGCATCCATTCTTGTAAGCGAGTTCGCTTTTCTTTGAATCTTCCCAGCGCTGACGCCAAAGGCTACAAAATGCAATAAAAGGCAAGCAATTATCTTAGCTAACAGTAGTGCTTGCAACACAGTTATGAGCAACTGTAAACAATATAATTTTACCAACGTAGAAGTGTATGTTACGTAAATTGGAGTTGTGTAATGAGATAAGTAATAACACCATCGCGTATATAGTTTGCAACATGCAACGTATGACTAAATAATAACGTCTCGCATAAACTGCTATATAAAGAAAATTTTTTGTTCTAATATAAAATGCATGCATTATCGAAGCACAGTAATTTTTTAAAACAATGCCGCTCAGATTATATAGCTAAGAGAAAGACCTCAAAGAGAAAAAACGGAAAGATTTGACCTGCTTGTAGATATGCGTGTTATGTATATATCGCTCTACTATATAGCTAAATGGCTGGTATTGCATGTGATTTTGGGCCCTTGCGCGAGCGTGTGCATGAAAGTGCTTTCACCAAATTCTCCAAAAGGGTGCCGGGCCACGGGACCTTGTATTCCAGGTCGAAACCTTGCTCCTGGAAAGTAGAGTCTTCAATCTGATATCGGACGCTAGGCCACTTCTATATACGCATACCAAACAAAAATTCCTTTCATCTAAAGGCATGAATGTAGGGAATAGTAACACATATAAAGAAGACGCGTTAGATTAGGCTTAATCGTTTGACGTTTTGATTGCCGTTTACGTCAACAATTTACAACTTTCGCAGCTGTTCTCATAAATCGGACACACTATAGCTCTAATAAATTATCGAACAGCCGTCGGTTTGTGCTGTCAGTGATGCCAAAGTTAGCTTACTGTTTGTGCACCTTTAATTTAAATAACAGATATAAATCTCTCTCCTATATTCTAGCAGACATCAATAAGGAATTTCTACTTCTCCTAGCAAATGTCAACCAGTAAATGTGTTAATAAATTTCATCTTATCTAAATAAATGTGTACAATAATACCATCACAGAGGATATAGATATCGTGATTCTATAAATGTGCCCTCTATTAGAGAAATATAATCTACAGCATATACCTAACCACAGAGCTGTGTGAGTCTCTACTACTAACGACCGACTACCAAAATATCGCCCTATTAGAGAAATACAATCTATAGTGTATACTAACAAAATTGTGTACATGTCTCAGCGATTCAATGCGAATGGAGCCTCCAAGCCCGACCTGCAACAGCAGGCTAAAACATCGGACTCAAGGGATTCTCTCGACTGTGCAAAGCACCGCAATGTTCAACTCATCTCCGAAGCCAGAGACCTGGAGATGGCACAACGGATACAACGTACGTACTAGTCAAACTAGGCGATATCCAACACTGTGCGGTGTCGTGGACAATTCCGCGCAGCGTCGATTGGAGTTGCAAAGAAGCCGATGCCTCATTGCAAGCTAAAGTGGTCAAAGATATTCAAAAAACTTACAATATCACCTAGCCACTCTCAAAAGGTTTCGAAAATGTTTCGCACATGCGCCTCTAGCTTCACGCATCGCCACCCCATTGAATGAGTGAGACAGCGAACGAGAACGAGCTACTAACGACGCAAACCTCCAAGGTTTTGGTAGCGCGTGGGGCGTTCTCGAGTGTGTAAGTTGTGTGGCTAATGTTGTGAGCTATCGCGTTGACAATTGATGATGTTCCCTAAGCTTCATAGTGCGTCCTTACCAGTTAATTCAACCGACGCAACTACTTCAACAGTTCGTCATTGTAGCAGAAGAAACTGGCTGTTAGAACCAAAGGTCAACATCCCCTTAACCTCATGCGGCTTACGTTACCTTCTGCAGCAACTGTTTACTACGGAAAGCAGCTCTGCTTGGTTTAGTGGGTATCACGGACCTGGTCAACAATACCTTCTTATAGTACTTTCGCTCTCTTCAGGTGAGCTTCTCAGTCTATCAATTGTCATGAATGATTAGCGCTTGTACCGAAAAAGCCGGATTGATAACCGACGTTCCACTGTAGGTCGTTATAGCTATGCGATGAATGACGTTTAGAAGTGAAGGCGCGGCGCCTAAAAGTTGCCTGTTTCTTCTGTACTTTGCACATTCTGAACGGCCAACAAGCTGATTTGCAGTAGTTGGTGTATTATCTCCACTTGGGTTTCGCGGCAGTTAGTTCCGCGATGGTTGCAATTAACACGTTTGATGGATTTTAGGGCGTTGGACGGTCGACTACAACTGAGTTGTAGACACTCAAACAAGTTTCACCTAGAAGCTCAGTAGCAAATGTTAGGGTCATAGTTAGTAGAAGTTGCCAACCCAGTCAAAAGACTCATTTACTGCATCCTTTGAGGAAAGAGAGACAATTGTGTCTGAGTTTATTGCCAAAGGATTTACGCAAATGCTCATCCTAAACTTAAGCCTGCAACATAATGGTCCCTAATGTTTCCACTCACCAAATACATGCAACTTCCTCAGATTTGAACCACGCACGCACGCACACACGCACGCACGCACGCACTATCTTTTCGATCGTTAATGCACAAAAAGCAAACTAACAAGTGCAATCAGTCCCACTACTACAGTAAAACCTGTACTAAGTAACCGCCTGTGGGACCCAGGGTATTGGTCGCTTTGGACAGGTGGCCGCTTAGTAGAGGAAGCCTGGTGCTTCCGCACACCTATAGCCCTGCATGCCAGACCACCACGACACGGTACTTACAAAGTCCTTAACGTCTCGTTTCTTGTTTCTTGCACTGTACATACTGTATTTCGTCCATGTGGTTACAGACTGTCTAATCAAAGCTAGCTACTGTAACAGGGAAAAGAAACCGGATAGAGTTTGCAGCTGCCTGGCTTCAAACTCATCTTCTGCACCACACTTTCCAGCTTTGCAACCAAATCCAGCATTTTCTGATCATTTTTGATGAGTGAAAACTGGAATAGGTCGTCCACGAGCTCTACGGCTTGTTTGTAAGTTTAAACTCAAATTTGAGGTGGATCATAATCATCATCATCTTCAGTGTCACTTGTGTCAATGCCATGTTGTCCAGCGTCAACGACATCCTCTCTGTCTCGATCCTCACACCGCCTCTTTGCTTGATGTAGGAGATCTTTTTGCCACTCGTCTCCAAATACAAGTGTACCACACGTTATTCGGCAACACCTCTGAGAGGTGACAGCCGTGTTGGAATGTGTAATCAAGAAGAAAAAGGTGTACACGTGAACATTGTGATCGCTTAGAAGAGGTGTTAATTGCTGTAGGGCCTTTGGATTGGCGGTGGTTGGTCGCGTTGAGCAGGTGGATGCGGTCGCTAAAGCCAGGTGGAAACTGAGAGGAGGTCGGTGGTACAGGTTTCAGAGTACTTCCTAAGAACTGTTTATCTAGAGTCAGTCTAGCATCAATTTGTTCTTCCACAGACAAAAAAGACTGACAATTGTCCAATTTAATTGCAAACTGACCGACTGAGAGTAATTTTGTTGTGTAATTGAGGCAGCTTTCTTCGCGATGATCTTCAACGTTCGCAAGCTTTGAGCTGACCAGAAACCAAGAGACGCAACCACTAGGGGCTAGAACAGTGCCTCGACTAAGGTCACATCATCATCGTGTTTCTTATCTTTTTCTTTCTCCCCAACACCAGCCGCTGTCGCTCCAGAGTAGGGCTGCTACATTTATAAATTTTGGGCACAATGACGTGCGTACTGTTGAATCAAAATTTGCAAGACATCCAAAAAGGATGGATGAAAGATATTATTAGCATGGCTTCTTGTAGTTGGAAGTACAGCAGCCATGCTCCAGTTTACAGCTGCTAGAGGAGGTAGCGGAATAATAAATCTCTCAAAGATTTTTGCGTCTATATAGCTATAGAGCTCGTCTTTCACATTCCAAAAGTGATCCCGAATTTGTCCAAGACAAGATTACAGAGAGATCAAACTGCATTTGGAGAAACGTAGACCCATGCAGGGCTATTCAGGCTCTGTAGATACGCAGTAACAAATTCCTCTCCGCCCATGATCATGGGTTTGCCCGAAGCCAAGAACCGACATGAGAAGAAGCTATAGACTAGCGAGCTTGATGTCTGAGACTGCTGCTAGGCTAATACTACAAGTAGACAAAACGAATCTTCAGGTTTCTCTTTGGGTAACCGGCGATTTGAGACATAAGCAACTTGTAGCACTGACATGGTTCTTTCTAGCATCGAGCATATCTAGTTACTACAGCGAACGAATTGTGCGTGAACAAAATAGAGGCCGTGAACAAAACAGGGGATGTACAACGCCAATTGTCTTTACATGGTACGTCAAAGCAACTCGCAAAGGTAGTTGAACATGCAACGCTAACAAACCGGTCTTACAGCTTTTGCTGGAATGAAATTTCCACTATCACTGAGACGCTGCAAGAAAGCTTCGATATATTGTGAGCGTCCATCATCAGAGATCGTATCAAATGTAATGCCTAGCTTCTTGCAAAGACGGACAAGCTCTCTGGTTTTCATTTGCATTACACGATTTGGATCTGTGAGTAGCACAGCCTCTGCAAACAAACAATGAGAGCACCAGCAAGATGGACTAGGTGTGTTTATACCTGTTGTAGCTTGATCAACTGATTCACCACTAGCTGCCATTGCACTTGCCGTGTTGACTGCGGCGCACTCTCTAGGTCAACTGATACTGCTATACCGTTTGCTCAACCTGGAGACTCATTAGACTATCTAAAATGATTTGCATAGTTAGTGCCTAGGCTACTCAGTCGGTATCTGATTACAGTGGTAAACAACTTCGTTTTAGACATCCAACTTTACTCCAATTGAAGTGTACGCAGTAGCAAAATGTGTACGACGTACCTGGCAACAGAAATGAAACATGAATGCAAAACAACTCGAAGTCAATTGCGCAAGCGCACTGTTAAATTCGGCGAAACTCAGCGTGATCGATGTCTACAGCAAAGCGTGGCAGGCGCGAAATGGATACGTCGACACCACATCTGCCATCTGTTCGAGATGTGTTGACGATGGGGTTCGAACATCTTATTTTCTTGTGTGACGATCTCGGTCTGCATGGAGACTTCGAAAGGCGGATTCAGTGTCTGGAAGCTGTGTTGGAGCATTATCGCAGCAAGGGTTGGATCGAACAAGAAGAATCAGTAAGTGTATAGACTTGTTGCTATTCATGCTGTAGTTTGCAATGGCCATGCAATAGAGTCCCGGATCTAATCTTGGTCATTTCCTAATCTCGGTCACTCGTTCTCTGCCAAATAGCTGCAGCCAGACCTAACTGCTACGCTAGCGTCATAGTCCTACTGGATAGCAACTAGGTAGAGCGGGTCACGTCAGCATCCGTCGTAACGTAGCTGCTGTAGAACTTGAAAACTGATCGCACCTATTCTTGGTCACAGAGTATCATATCTCGGTCAGTGCTTGCCATCTCGTTTCTACAACTCCGTTTGAGACGCAAGTCATCTCTGTCGATAGGCTCATATGTCTTCCTTTCGCCAAATTGTTGGTTTTGTCTTGTCAACCTCTACCCTCGCAGACAACGAAGAAGATGGATGACTCACGGGACATAATCTCGGTCACCTGATCTCGAGTGATTTTCTCTCTTCAGACGCAGATCTGAGGCGTTCTTTTGGCTAATGTTATAGTCATCACCACTGGCTACTATACCTACGGGTGATGTTAGTGCTCATCGTACTGTTGTTACGGCAGAACGTGAAATGTGAGAGACAGAGACTCGGACATCCAGGATCATATCTCGGTCAGTCGCTTTCATCGCGTTTCTACAAGACGAATTGAGACGTTTGTCATGTCTGCTGAAAGGTTCGCTTTGGATGTTTAGGCCACTGAATAGCCGGATTTGTCTCTTCAGTTTTTACTGTTGCAGGGCGGTGAGAAAGGTGATTGACCTACTGGACATAATCTCGGTCACGCGATTTTGAGAAAGATGGGTTCCTGAGTAGATTGTATTGTGTGATTTTTAGTGTACTGTTCTAGAGCTATATTGTCACGAATGTGTCTGTCTAACTTACTATTTCTAGCACTTCAAACAAGCAATGTGATGACTCTGAATTTTCACATTTTGTTGGCAGTTAACCAGAGAGTATTCCTACCTGTTTCTACGTTCTTGAATGGCTTGATTGGTAGATATAATGATTCTTTATCTCGGATGGGATGATTGATGATTTTATCAAGTAGAATTGCACACAAACTGCTTTTTACTTTTATCCTTAGGAGAGTTATGCTGATTGGGAACTTATGAAAATGGTGACATGTTGCCAAAGAGAAAACAATCTTTCTCATGACACAGTTCTGAGACAGTTATGATAATTAGTCCAGTGAAGATATCCAACGAACCTTCAGTGTATATAACTAAGCAGTGCACATTGTTGATAATAACTGATGTAGCTAACATCTTACAATCAACAAGATCATAGTATGTACACAGTTTACAAGTATGCAGAGTCCTAGCATACTCTTGTGACATTCAACTTGTACCAGAATGGATTCAATGTTTATCTCCATGATGATCAATCTATCACTCACAAAATTTGCTAATTAGCACTAAACCAGATGTACTAAATAAAGGTTATCTTAATTATTATTCAAAGACATAGTTTACACAAAACAACTAACGTTTGCCAACACAGTCTAATTACTAGAATCTGCTATAGTTATACAAATTCACTACAAAACATTTTCAATCATCCTTAGTTGACTGACCGTATGTACAATGCCCAATGAAGGTAAGACCACTTACCTGAAAGCTGTAGAACCCAAGAAGTGCGCTCATACTGTGACCGAGATTATGTCCAGTAGGTCGATCACCTTTCTCACCGCCCTGCAACAGAAAAACTGAAGGACAAAACCGGCTATTCAGTGGCATAAACATCCAAAGCGAACCTTTCAACAGACATGACTAACGTCTCAATTCGTCTTGTAGAACCTCGATGAAAGCGACTGACCGAGATATGATCCTGGATGTCCGAGTCTTTGTCTCTCAAATTTCGCATTCTGCCGTAGCAACAGTATGATGAGCACTAACATCACCCCGTAGGTATAGTAGCCAGAGGTGATGACTATAACATGAGCCAAAAAGAACGCCTCAGATCTGCATCTGAAGAGAGAAAATCACTTGAGATCAGGTGACTGAGATTATGTCCCGTGAGTCATCCGTCTTCTTCGTTGTCTCCGAGGGTAGAGGTTGACAAGACAAAACCAACAATTTGGCGAAAGGAAGTGATATAGTAAGCCTATCGAGAGAGAGTTGATTTGCGTCTCAAACGGAGTTGTAGAAACGAGATGGCAAGCACTGACTGAGATATGATACTCTGTGACCGAGAATAGGTGCGATCAGTTTTCAAGTTCTGCAGCAGTAACGTTACGACGGATGCTGATGTGACCCGCTCTACCTAGTTGCTATCCAGTAGGACTATGATGCTAGTGTAGCAGCTAGGTCTGGCTGCAGCTATTTGGCAGAGAACGAGTGACCGAGATTAGGAAATGACTGAGATGAGATCCGGGACTCTACCTGGATAGATACAGCGATAACAGTGTAGTGTAGTGTAGTGTGGGGTCTAGACGCGTGCCGTGCCGTGTAATAACGTAACCCCATTCACACCAACACTCCTAGCCGGATCAACGAATGAAATTATTGTATGAACGCGGACCAAGCGAAGCAGAACCGTGCTGGCTCGGCCCACCACAACTTGCAGTGCCAATCCGGGGTCAGCTCGTCTTCAATTCGTCTAGTGTGAATGTGAACCAAGCCAAGATGGCGTGGTCAGAACACTAAAACCGTGTGTCTCATTTACTTCTTTGTGTGGTGAAAACAGTGTACAGTTCCAAATTGCAGCAGATCAGCAAAGGTACGGTCATCCCTCGCTCTTGGAGCGTGCGTTTGCAAGATTGGCACTCTTTGTTGGTGCGCAAATGCTGCATGAAATTTTAGCTTGTAATGTCAAACAGGTCAGGATTGTCGTAGGGGAACCCAGAGCCCTATGTAAAGAGCTCTGGGGAACCCGTAGCCTCGAACTTCCAGACTAGAGAGTGTGCGCAAACTCTAGTGTGGACCAAGTGGATACTAAAATGATTTGGGACGTACTTATCAAAAGAGGTAGTCTAATAGCCTAGGGTCGTTTTACCTAGGTCAATAATGAGATGGAAAGATAACGGGCGTGCATTACACAAACATATATCACTAGTGCAATGGGATCTCACAAACCAAGAAGACAGGTCTTCCATGCTTGCGGCCATATCTTGGTGTATGGCTGGACACCACGACTCTTTGATTCTGCAGCAGGGACGTTGGCTAGAACACTAGCTAGTGTAACTGCTTGACCAGTTGTCAAAGGTGATGGTCTACCAATGCTGCTGTGCAGGACCTATCAACGTAAGCTTGAAAAATCGAAGAACTAGAGCTCAAACTAAATCATCTGAAGCAGTTTATTTGCATTTCTGAATCTTCGACGGCTGATAGAGTGGTCATGTTGATGAAACGATCATTGACATCACCGGAAGGTAAACCAGCGGCGAAGAAGCAAGATTTATCAGCAACACTTGTGGCTTTGTCTGATGTTCACACTACTACAGGCACAGAGTCAGTGGGGTGGGGAAGTCTTAAGTTCTTGCGAGCTTCTCGTGATGTATATCTAGAGCTTGATTTGTTGTAGATCAGGGTGACAGAATTCAGCCGGCGCTCTCCGTCGCTGTGAGCTGAGAAAGAGCTTGTTTCCGGTGGCACAGCCTGTGTCTACTAGTCGGTGCATGATGCCAAGAATTACATCTGCATCAACTAGGTGAGTGTAGAAGGCGTAATAAGGATCGAATAATTGTACGGTTTACCGGTAGGTGAATGTAAATTGTTTTGTAGGCAAATATGTACTGCCATTCCGACAAACTTCAATTCTGACACTCACCAATTCGATGAATCCGAAGGCAGTTTGGCAGACATCACACTCGGAGCCTCTGGCCGTAACTTGTCGTCACGGATTCCGAGACTTATTAGTAGGCGTACTCCGCGACATGATGCCTTTCCACTAAAGCCAACAGCACCTGTGTCTGTAAGTACATACGTGAACCAATAGCAATTGCTTGCGTGCTAATGTTTTGAATGGGCTGCATAGGTTGCTCTCCACTTTCCGTCTAGAACAGAGGAATATAGCCTCGAAGATGAGGATTTCAAAACAATTGGAAGATTTATTGTCCATGGAAGAATGGGTACCCTAGCTCGTATAGCTTGTAGGACCACGTCTGAGGATGTTCTGTCTACTATTTGTAAAAAGGTGAGTACTGAGGCAGCCAGAATGTGCTCTGATACGGACAAGACGAAGCTAGGAATGTCTGACTTAGCAAGTCTTGCATCTTTTGTTCCAAAAGATGTTATAGCGGACATGGAACAGCATGCACCTACTTTGCTGGCTTTACTGCAGGCAGTATCCAATTTTAAGGAAGAGGGAGTCTGCATGACAAAGTCTTATGGGCACGTTGCAATGGCTGCAACATGCCTACTTAGGCTTTGCTCATGCAGAATGACAGCAATGCAGTACGTTACAGGGTCAATATTGTATAACGCTGATGCCAAGAAAAGGGTTTACACTCGCCTAAGTCATTTAGGTGTCACTGTAACTCCTGAAAGTCAAAGAATGAAGGTATCCGCTATGACATCTGGTTATGACAAGCCAATCTTGAAATGGAGAAGGTCTGTGAGTGCCTCTATAGGGATAATGCAGTGGTCGATGTTACTAAACATGCATCCACTGTGATAACAAAAGGATTGAATTCCGACCCGTTAGTATGGGACCTTGATTCATGTGATTCAGCTACCGTGATTGACGCAAGTGAGGGTGAATCTGGAAGTAACGATGAATGTGAGATTCAGGAGGAGGACAAAGAGCACCCTACCATAGAACCTAAGTATCATCCAATGCAAATTGTGGGCGATAACTCTGACCTCCATATAAATCTAAGCATATCACTTTGGACAAAAGAGACAAATCATTACACTGCTTTCATTTTGTTGCAACAGAGGAATGGGTAATACAACCATTACATCTACCTAATAGTGGTTGTAGAAAGTCAATATTATCAATTGATGACATTGACTTTTTGCCATCTGAAACAGGCATGTTGTCATTGCGAACTGAGTTTGCTCATCTTGTGTCTCGAATTGTTGTGTCTCATCTTGATGGACTGAGTCATCTAAAAGATTTGGTCTGTTGGCATATGGGTCATGAACATCAGTATGAGGCTAGTTGAAAATCAACAAAGTTACCTTTAGGCCTGCTTGAGTGTAATGAGAGCACAAGTCAAGGAATGATGGATATTGTCCGTTTTGTGAATCAGCAGTATGTTCCGTACCCAAATGAGGGCACTACCCTTCCTGTACCATTCACTGGAGACCAGAAAACAGCCGAACGATTTCGGTCTACAGTGTCATCTGCGCTTTTTGAAGATTCACAATGTGATCGAATGGAAGGCTTGCAGTATGGGGTAGTGTAGCAGATTTGAAGTCAGACGTTCAGCGACTGTCAGAAGGTAATGAATTACCGGCTAGGTCGTTGTACAGGACCAATAAGTGGAAGAAAGGTAGAATCACTACTGAAACTTCCACATGCGATGGTGGTTTGCAGTTAATTAATACCTTGTCATTTCAGATTGTTACCTGCAAAGAAACGTTTTTCACTGCAGAACAAAGAAGAGACCATGAAGCAGTTTGTCATGGCATCACTTGTCTTGATCCTCTTGCAACAGTAGCTTCATTCTATCTCAGTCCATCTCAGATTGTTGTAGGGACCTTAGAAACTGAACTGCCTCAACTCTCCCTTGATCACGCCTTCTTTTACACACAAAGTTTTGTAGCAATGGCCCTGCTTGAAATGAAGTTTAAAGATGCTACTAAAGAGATGGATGGACCCCGTCTTTTTCGTTTCTAGAAGACAAAAATGTTATACTTTAATGAAGCTGGGAGACATAAGTATGCTAGAGATCGAATCGTTATGCTTCCAGTCTGATCGGTATGCTTTGCTGAGTCCCTATGATGCTTACCGCTAACTGTGGAATAGAGGCTACAATACTCATGAAGGACTAGGAAAGAATATTCCTCTGGATCTAATGTAACAACTACCTCAAAGACATGATTCGCCATCAAGGTGCTAATGTATCTTTTAGGTCTGCACAGACAGCAAGCAGATGTAGTAATACCGTTGAAGAAATACTTGTAAAGTTTGATTGGTCTCTAAATGTAAAATTGGAATCACACCATTGCAAATCGAAAAAGCGCTAATAGAACAAGTATCCTGTCCACGAGCTCACAGTAGGTTTTTTTCAATGCCCTCTTCGATCACTGGTACTTTAGACCCAACAAAGTTGCAGACCTGGTTGCGAAAAAGCAAACAAGACATCCATCGAGTGTCAGAACTTTATGTCAGTAATTTGTAAACGAACCTGACATTTGCACAAGTTCAGCAGTGGTATGCCTACTTCATTGTACTTAGGGCATGCGCCTATGTCTTAATAAGTCTGTCAAAAGGGTATTGCAGTAGGCTGCTTGTAGAACTACTTGCCATATGTATTCTTTGTGCAAGACAGGGACATTAATATTGTTATTGCGCTATTGTTCTATAACTGCATAATCAGTCAGAGTCTATACCTGGCGTGCTCCCCAATTTTGTCAATTCATCAATTTATTGATGTTAACCAATTTATTTATTGGGTCGAGTCACTATTGTTCTATGACTGTAAAGTCAGACAGCTAGCTATAGCTGGCGTGCACTCCAATTTTTTAATTCGTTGGGTTGAGTCGCTACCATTCTATGACTGTAAAATGCAGGCAATAAAGTGGTCAGTCAGTCACTATTTCGCTAACTGAACAGAAAATGCAGGTGCTAACGGAGTCATGCAGTCATTTGGAGCTTGAAATGGGTGTGTAGATAGGCATCATAAGTAAACAGACAGAAAGATAGAACGACAGGTGATATATGGTAGGTAGACAAACCGATTACACAGTAACAGCTAGGACAGATCAAAGCAAAGCCTTCGGGATGCAACAGTTGGTGATACATCAATCGCTGCTGGTCTGATATTGGCCTAGAAGACATCTAGCCAAGTACCTAACATTCTAATACTCACCAGCTAGCAATTGCGCACAAAGATCAGGGTTAAGAGATGCTCTGACCTAGCTGCACTTGGTCTGGCCTGAGTAACCCAGCAAGAGCATAAGTTTAGTCAACACGTTTTTGTGTCATGTGCTGTGATTTTAATAACTTGCACTTGGGGTAATGGAGAATGACTGCTAATTCCTACTCTGATCTGAACAGGATACTTGATGTAAATTTGCGGTGGACAGGTACTACATGTGACGTAACCCCACACTACCTCTCTGACAAGCAGTGAGAAAGTTGGAAATCAACAGAATTTTTCCTCCAAACTGCAAGGGCAAAGAACAGGCACTCAGCTAGTTGCTTGTATGCAATGTGTACAGTTTGGTGTAATCTCTAAGTGTAGTGTTTTTGGTTGCTCCGCAATTTTCGATCTGAGTTTTTAGGTTTTGATTAATTGTTCTATGCTATCTATCAAGTTGCTATAACTATCTGTTAAAGTAAAATTGAGTAGGCTTTACAAGGAATTTCTATCTGATCAAAGAAGAGATCATGCACCTGTATTTCAATTCCTAGCTGGTCACAGGTTAACAGTTTAGGCGGAAATACTGACCATGCTGCAATTCTACAAAATTCTGTTCACATGTGCCAAATTCCATTCACATGGGAATGATGACCTTCTAGCCCCCTTAAGTATCTGCTAGTGTAAATTGGGAAGGGTATAGTTCTGTGTAACCACAAAGGAGATACATACTTTTTGTTTCAATTGACAGGTAACAGTGAGACTGTTACCATATTGATAACCGCCTGCTAGTACGATAACCAGCTGCTAGTAGAAAGTTTAATAATTACCAGACAAGTTGATGTGTGACCCTAGAAGGCTTTAGGTTGGTATTACTCCAAATAATGTGACTGCCTGAAAACAAATGACTACCATTAAGCAATTAGTAGAGAAGCATGCCACTATTTGATCCCAGAAACAAGAGTCTAAGGTGTGAGTTAAATGGCTTATAATAGTCAGAGGGAGCTTAGGCCAACCCACCTTCATTTTCCTATATAATCTTCAATAGCAAAGAATCAAGTCATTTGGAAGGTGTAATAGGTATAGATTATTATAGATGAGGGATGTAGAGGCATGCATTGTTACGAGGATGAGGGATACAGAGATGACGAGGATGAGAGATGTAGAGGCAGGTATAGAAGGTGCTGTTGGCAGACCTCTGCGGTGACATCCAAGAAGAAGGTAATTCGAACTGTTGATAAGCAACGTAAATATGGAACATTGTACTTTTACACAGAAAAGGAGAAAGACAGCAAAGACAAATTGGTACTGTACTTCATTCACTCGATTTTTGCAGTTTGCTCATACTTAGTTAATTAAAGTTTAGTAGTACAAGTAATCTTGTTGACCTTTGTAACAGCTGGGCCTTACTGGGCTGCACGGGCAAATCAAGAACAGAGATATATGGTGAGTATTAACTTGTACTTGTTCCTGTCAACTAACACATGCCTGTTATTTTGTCCTTTCTGTCACAATTACCACACATGCCTGTACATCAACTTATCCATACTATTTCTTCTTATCTCCTTGATGAATCTTTTAGTGTCACCACAGCCGCCCCCACCACTACCACCATGGCCAGCTGCAATGGCGTAACAGCCACCAATGCCAGTTGCAATACTGCCACAACCACCAGCTGCAAATGCCTTGCCACTGCCAATGCCAATTGCAATTGCAAGACTGCCACCAGCAGCAGCAGCAGCTACAATCGCAAGAGTGCCACCACCACCAGCTGCAATCACAAAGACCACCACCACCACCAGCTGCAGTTGCTATACCACTACCTCAGCCAGCTGCAGTTGCAATACCACCACCACCACAGCCAGCTGTAGTTGCAATGCCACCACCACCACCACAGCCAGCTGCAGTCGCAATACCACCACCACCACCACCACAGCCGGCTGCAAGAGCAGAACTGTCACCACAGCATTGGAACAAACTTTGTGTTGTTGAGTTAAACTTTTGACTAAATAATTAATGGGCTGCTAGTTAATTAACCTGCTGTTGATTAAAGTGTAGAAAATTAAGAGGTTGGGTTGGTAGCTAATTAACATGATGTTATTAGTGTAGTAAATAGAATAAATGAGAGACACTTCAAAGACTTGTGTGCATCTAGCCATTAGTCAAGGGACCTTCCCAATAGATAGGGTGATAGACAAAGCCAAACACACTAAGAACTTAAAGTATTTGAATTCTTTAGGTATGAGCATATTACTTTATCCTGCTACTTTTCTTTTTATCTGTTATCAAATTTTAGCGTGCATAGCAGTACAATATATACAAATTACCAGTAGTTTCTTGTACCATTGTTATACCATTGTTTCTGAAATCCTTAGTATTTGCTGTTTGCAAAATCAACACATACAGAAACTACTCTCCAGCATTTAGCAGATCATCTGACCTCTTACTACCACGAGAAGGTAGCTGCATGGAGTTTGGCCTCCCAAGTACCTTAATTAGCCAGTGCAAAATCATGTCTTCCACACACTGCATGCATCTGTTTGGACTACATATCTCAAACCGATTCAGATGGCAGCTTACCAGACGCCAGCGAAAAACAGTAACACAACCAAGCAGTGAAAAGCGCCTCAAACCATCAGACGTGGCTTGCAAATTAGTTTTTAGAAACGGCCGGCTGGTTAGGGTGCTGGATGGAGCTTTTTGGTATTAATTAAACCGTCACATGTTGCACCATAACCTTTTCTCTAGTTTGAGATGTAGTTTATGGAAGACACTAGGTGCTGGGGAGGCCAAACTCCAGCTATACCTTCTCGTGGTGGTCTCTGAAAGGTCAGATGCATCTGATCTGCTAAATGCTGGAGAGTATAGTTTCTGTAGGTGTTGGTTTTGCAAACAGCTTAGAACTGCAAACAGTAAGTATTTTAGAAACAACTGGTAACAAATGGTACAATAAAACTTCTGGTAATTTGTATATCTCATACTGATATGTACACAGTTGCCTGATGCTCAAATTTGATAACAGATAAAAAGAACAGTAGCAGACTAGAGTACTATGCTCATACCTAAAAAATTCTAATACTGTAGTACTTTGAGTTCTTAGTGTGTTTTGCTTTGGTAAGGTTCCTTGCCTGATGCTGCTAGATGCACACAAATCTTTCAAGTGTCTCTCATTTATTCCATTTACTACACTCTAACATCATGTTAATTAGCTACCACTCAACCCCATAATTAATTTTCTACACTTTAACATCAGGTTAATTAACTAGCAACCCATTAATTAAATATTTAGTCAAAAGTTTCACTGAACACCACAAAGTTCGTTGAGCTGCTGTGGTGGCAGCTCTGCAACTGCAGCTGGCTGTGGTGACACTATAAGATTCACCAAAGCATACACAGATGAGAAGAAATGGTGTGGATAGGTTGATGTAGGTACAGGCATGTGTGGGAATTGTGACATGTGTTAGTTGACAGGAACAAGTACAAGTTAATACTCACCATATCACTGTTCTTGATTAGCCCGTTCAGTCAAGTAAGACCCAGCTGTGACAAAGGTCAACAAGGTTACTTGTACTACTAAACTTTTAATTAGTTAAGTCTGAGAAACTACAGAAAATCGAGTGAGTGAAGTACAGTACCTATTTGTCTACGCTGTCTTCCTCCTTTTCTGTGCAAAAGTACAATGTTCAATATTTACGTTGCTTATATCACAGTTGGAATTACCTTCTTAGATGTCGCCGCAACAGAGGTCTACAACAGCACCCTCTACACCTGCTCGATCAACATCTCTCACCCTCATCATCTCTGGTATCCCTCATCCTCGTAATCATGTGTGCCTCTACATGCATCATTTATCCATAATAATCTAAAGTTACTTAACACACGTTCCAAATTTGCATGTTGACTAAACTTATGCTTTTGCTAGGGTTACCCAGGCCAGACCAAGTGGAGGTCAGAGCATCTACTGGCCCATAAAATTCGGTTGAGAATGCTCTTAACCCTGATCTTCATGCGGAATTGCTAGCTGGTGAGTATTAGAATGTTAGGTTATTGGCAAGATGTCTTCTGGCTAGGCCAATATGAGATCAGGAGGGATTGATGTATCACCAACTGTTGCATCCTGCAGGCTTTACTTTGATCTGTCCTGCTACCGTGTAATCGGTTTAGTCTACCTACCATATATCACCTGTTGTTGCATCTTTCTGTCTGTTTACTCATGATGCCTATCTACACACCCGTTTCAAGCTCCAAATGACTGCATGACTCCGTTAGCACTTGCGTTTTCTGTTCAGTTACCAAAACAGTGACTGACTGGACACTTTATTGCCTGCATTTTACAGTCATAGAATGGTAGCGACTCAACTCAATGAATTTCAAAAAATCGGGGAGCACGCCAGCTATAGCCAGCTGACCGACTTTACAGTCATAGAACATACAACAGCGACTCGACCCAATAAATTGAAAATATTGGGGAGCACGCCAGGTATAGGCAGCTGACTGACTTTACAGTCATAGAACAATAGCGATTCAACCCAATAAATTGAAAAATTTGGGGAGCACTCCAGGTATACAGCTGACTGGCTTTATAGTCATAGAACATGCAATAGTGATGTTTTGCTATTATGTTAACAATAGCAATAACAATGACCCTGTCTTGTACAAAGAATACATTATGGCAAGTAGTTCTACAAGCAGACTACAACAATACCCTTTGCCACACTCAATTAAAGGCCACAGTACACTACAGTACTACTGCAATTTCTCTGTGCTGACTACCAAGCCAAAAACTGGAACAGTTTAAAAGTGATACTAATGTGAAAAGATGCACAGAAAATGAATATATATACTTTACTTTAGCGCGAATGCTGATCCCTTTTCAGAACTGTAGCTTACCTTACGAAGATTGTTAAATCATTGATGCTATGCGATAGCAAGAGACTTGAATTAGGATGAGTATGTGAAAGGTAACCAAAACAAGTCAAGTCATTGACATTAATTTTTTGATGATACTAACTTTTGTAAACTCCACCTAGAAAATCCTGGGTATAGGCGCCTTTTCATATCGACAATCTTATCATGGCTTCAGAAGGCTCACAGCTGTAGAAGCGACAGCGTAAATACAGCTTCAATTACTAGTTAAATAAAAAAATTCCAAACTAATGCCGAGCAGAAATTAATATGAAAGCCAATCACCAAGCACACCATAGCATTTACAGTTTAGCATTTAACTATAAATGCTACCTATACAGTGCTAGACTGAATCTCTTTAATCAAGGATAAATCTAATCGTAACCTACCTCCACATTAACCAAACTAATGCTACAAAGTCTATCAAAAAATGACGATCATTTTAATGTAAACCAATGCCTAATATCCCGTTCCCACTAGCACGCTTGTAAACCGTGCTGAGAAAAAGCTAGAAAGCACCGGTGCATGCCAGGAAACAGTGCCAGCCCCTATTCACACTACAATCCTCTAGCAATCTAGTGGGTGTAGCCACTCGTAACGTACACTAAGTCTGAGAATCATGGATCATCAGCATGCTTTCCTTGCCATATTATTGACGGCAATTCAGCAATCCAGATCGACAAATCATGTCAGGTCGAAAAGGAGATTACGCCGGAGAAAGCAATCATGATGTGTACATTGCTCATACTATAGTGTCTTATACGTTTCTAGTTAGTATGGCGGCATCGCTCAAGATGTGTTTGTTCGATCCACATAATCAGAAACAATGTTTTTCCTTCAGACCACGCCATTTGCAATACACTATGCATGCACGAACATGCTTGCTGATCGGTAACCGTTCACACCACGCAAAACATCCCAGCCAAACCGTGCCAGCATGGCAAATTGGAGTGATCTGGGACAGCACACTTGCCACCCTCTCAGCACGACATGGTAAGCGTTCACAGTACATGACAAAATCAAACCGAGCTGACCAAACCGTGCTGGTACCGTAAAATCCGCTAGTGCGAATGGGCTATAACTCTGCTACAAATTTCCACAAACATCCAAACTTCTTAGTGATTTTATTATACACTGTAACATCATGCATATAAAAATCGTTCAAAACAAGTGTTGGTGTCCTTACCTTACTTCTACATTAAGAACTTAAACAACAGCACAAGCGTCTGCTAGCTGATCAGTTTGAACATGCTGTAAAGTATTACATCAAGAAAGTTAACGTACATAGCTTGGTTTGCTACATATAAAATCCTTACCGCTTTTCCTTGACATTCATAGAAGTCACAAAAATCAGACAATATTTGTAAACCAAGTTTGTATTGCAGTTTGTGAACTCTACAAAATACAATTAATTAATTAAGATCATCATAAGTAGCTAGAACCACATTGGTCTAACTCATCAGCAAGTTGTCATATTTGTGGTATAGCAAGATATTTCTTGAAATGATCCACACCATAGTAGAAGTTGATGACTTTCGCCATACTGACGTCGTGTGATCAAGTTTCTGTATGGATATCAATGACATATTAGCTACTCACTCTGATACAAACAACGAGAAGTGAAACAAACTTCAGTGTATCTACTCCTCCACGATCATGTGCAGATGATTTAATGTTGCGATCGATGTGGTAAGATGTCGTTTAGCATGATCGAGTTGCTTGATGTCACGTGTGATTTCCTTTACATTATAAACATTGATGTCAGGATAATGTCTTTTACTATTCATCTCATGCACCATCTGTTCTGATTTGTTAGCTTTAGCTTTGATGTCTCTAATCCGAACGAACAGTTCTTGAATTGCTCTTTGGGCTTCTTCCAGTGACTAAAATAAAGCAATTTACCATGTGTGTAAATGGTTTCTGTACAAGTGGCAACGAAATGTATGTTACCTGACGACCATCATGGCCTACATTACTACTTAGTCTGACTTCAAACAGCATCTTTAGCCCATTATCTAAACGTCTAATACAAGAAAATTTTATAAGTACCTACTCAATTAAACTAATGCACAAATGTGCACATAGGTGCGGGTATATGCACTGCACGCATGCATGTACAAACACACACACACACACACACACACACACACACACACACACACACACACACACACACACACACACACACACCACATCACAATCACACAAAAACTAAAGATGCCATCATGTCACAGATAACACACTACACATTAATCAACAGTGTATGAATTGTTTGTTGTATCTAGAGTATACTAGTGTTTGAAACATAGGCGAGTCTATAGAATCAACTTGAAAGAACAAATAAACAAAACTATATATCACATTTCTTTGAACAAAGGACACCAATCAAATGCACGCTGTAGCTAATATGCAGCAACACAAAACCAAAATATTAGTACTTTCCTAACCACATGTCTGCACTGTAAATGTCAAAAAGAAATAAAAACACTTTTGAAAAGTACTCTAAATGTGCAAAAAGTACTGATCCTAATCAAGCCAATAATTGAACCCTGAGCTACACGTCTATACTAAGTTAGTACTATAAACCCTCGCATATCCGACCCTGTTTCCAAAGTGGATACAACATCACACGCCCGTTTGCACAAGCGCAGTGACAACGTGCAGTGATGGCAACGAAAGATACGGAGGCTTCTAGGATTAGTTTGGTGATTGTAGTTCGCATATAGTACACGTATTACTTACGTCTTCGTGCAATCATTCTATCACTAGTGTATTGTACATGTTTCAGAGTTCATACAATGTATATACTGGGACTAAAAAGCAGACTAGAACTCCAAGGTACGGTTGAAACTCCAATGCTTCAATTATCCGTTGTGTTCACTTATCCAACCTCTAGTCCTTCGTGGCTTGCACGAAGGGGGTTGGATATGAGAGGGTCTACTGTATAAATCGACAAAACCAGTATGTACTGGAGACGTATGCCACAGGGCACACCACCTTGACCAAAGACTGTTCTTGTTTAGAAGCTCGAGTTGGTGTTTGTTGTTAAAAATATAGACTGTAGTCTCTATATTTGAATACAGTATTTATTCTTACAACTCAATAATAATATTCATGTTTAAGTGTGTATACATGCCAAACTAATAATGAGATATACTGACTGTTTGGACCAAACAGACACAATAATCTTTTTATCCATACCTGATAGCTACACACTTCCTTGATATCTTCTCATCAATGTTCGCTAAAGACTAAAATCACAAACTAAATTACAACTGTCAACGCTATAATGTTACCGTAGTGGTCAGCTAGATGGTACATGATCATCATATGATGGACAACCAACTAAAATTTCACATATAATAATAATTAATAACGCCTACCTGTTCTGTTGGAAACAGTTGGTTAATGTAATCTACAGGATTGAAGTCCGGACTATCGAGAGGATCCTGGCTGGGTAAAACCTGTATAGTAAAACCACAACACATCACACATCTACATCGTCACCTCTGGCGGGGACCTCAACAAAATACCAAAGCTATAGCTTCATCTACTTCCGGTGCAAACGTCACAGAAAACGAAGATTCGTCGTCCGTGATGTCGTCGTCTTGTTTAGCAGCAGCAGGTGTTGTCGCCTTTGCTTAAAGGTCACGTGTGACTAACACTCGGAGTCCACGCGTCGATGCGCAAGTGGTACCGTACCGTATACGGCAGGTACGGAGTAATGTTGTTTACGCAAAATGGTCGGTATTAGTAACGAATTTTATAGTGGCTGGTGCAACCTTTGCAACTTTGAGGAAAGCTGCTTTCCTACGTGCTACGTAGTTGTGTTTCATGCGAAAAGCCTTCATTCTGTTATAGTTACGATCACGATATGTACCGGTACCGCACAACTGCAATGTAATTTATTACCTAAACTACTTGGTTTTCAGTTAAAGTAATTTTTTAACATCTAAGTAACGCTAGTCCAGGCTGACAAATGCTTGTCAAGTTAATCTTAAGGTAACAGCATTAATCCAAATTGACAAAATTACATGCCAGAGATGTACGAACATAAACGTCACTCTTGTGCAGTGCTACGTGTACAAATAGTGCAACGACGTTCAACAGTAAACAACGTCACCAAATGAAAACAAAATTACCATGCACTATCTACTAGTTTCATCAGCTGTCACGTACAAGGACTAGAGTTACAAAAGCCAAGAAATTGCTGTTTTTAGGTAAACATATATTGTTGTCTACATGTTTCTTGTCTCAAACAGTTGCGACTCCTGGAACGATTGCATCAGTTTCTCGCAAACTTCCGCTGCTGTTGGTCTTTCTGTAGGCTCGTTGTTCCAACACCAATCAGCGAGCTCTTGCCATCCAATCGCTAATGGCATTATAGTCTTCTTACTGCCTAAAAGCTCATAATTTCCTGACAGCTGGAAAATGCTTCTTGGTCGCAGCTCACCACTGTTTATAAACTCCCAAACTGATCCAATCGAACTTGTTTGGTCTGCGTTATAAGCACGACGACCATTCCATATTTCCGTCAGTATAATCCCTAGACTGTAGATGTCAGCCGATTCGTCGTACAAATAATGTAAGAGAACTTCAGGAGCAACGTATGTAACATCGCTGTGAAAGGGACCGTCGAGGTTGGATGTTAAAGACCACAACGGTTTGCTGAATGGAGGAGGAACAAGTTTAATCGCACCATCAGAAGAAATCTGTCACAAACGTATTGACACAATAACATTGCTAACAAAACAAACTAGTTTTTACCTTTAGGTCGTCCGTTTTGAAGCCACCGAAAACAATTGCACGATCGTGCAAGAAGCAAACAGCATTTGTGAGTTGAAGCGCCATCTCATTGACTCTTTCGACTTTTCTTGGAGTTTGTTCTTCTCTCAAAAATATTTCATTTGAAGCTTGCAATTTGACATATTGCTCAAAAAGTAAGCCAATAGTTAAATTTTCCGGCTCGAGCAGCACGGATCCATAAACTTGAACGATATTTTCATGTCTGAGTTGAAAGCTGTAATTAAAATGAAAATATTATAGCATGCAAGCTATATTGGAACTGTTATGTTTACTTGTTTAAAACCACTGTCAGTAATTTCTGAATTTCAGCTGCTGATGTAGACATTTGATTGACGATTTTTTCAACTACTACGCTTTCGCTAAGCCTTTCGGTAAGCGTTGAGCGTTGCAGACGTGCATCGAAAACCTTGTCTTCTGATGGTGATGTTGCGGTCGACGTTTCACTGGAGTTTGAGCGTAATGGTGTGAGCGAATCTTTCTGCCATTTGTGAACGTCTAGTTTGATGACTTTGACTGCTAGCTGGTTCCAAATATCGGTTGTTTCATCGAGTAAACGCTTATATTCCTGTACATGTTGTTCGTCTTGTTGTGCTAACATGTTTATATCTGCAAAGTCTCTAGCAAGTTTTGTGGGAACTTCATGAAGTAACATGTTTACAGAAGGAACTTCAAGCGATAGCAAATTTTCCAACAGCTTGATCAATTTCAAGTTGTTATCACGAATCAAATCACTAAATGTTTTTGTAAAAGTTTTTGTTACTTGCTGCACAAACGATAGTTTGACGTATAAGTCATCTATGAAGTAAGTGGGTACAATCTTATAAAAATCATAAGTACCCAGAGTAGGCAAAAGTATAAGGATGCCGACCAAGTTGAATGGCAGTAGCAACAACGTAGACAATGTAAGCAACGAAAAACGTGCCAGCACATTCTCTCTTGGCCAACTCCGGATGCAACGGCTTACAGTAGCCTGCTGCGTACTATTAAAGGTAGCCAAGTCAGGAATATGCAATCCAACTTCAGAACATGCCTTTGTCACTTCCAGTTCGTTTTTGCACCAAATCTTAAGCTCGGCGTATTCAGGACGATTTTTTATTGCGTCGAGAAGAGATTCAGCAAAAAAGATAACTACAGATTTCTCTTGATCAGAATACGTGAAGTCTCCTTGGTGTTTAGCCTGCTTTTCGGCCATCTCTGTGATTGTATTGTTTAATTCTCCTGACTTGTAACAAGTTTCCAAAGATTGAGAAAAACTGGCTATTTTGAATTTTAGTTCGTTCACCATGCTGCCTAATTTTCCGTTGTCATAGTCGTTTCGTTGCCGCTCTAGGCGTCGCCAATCTCGTTGCCATTTGGCCCCTCGTTTTGCTACGGGCATGTTTAAACTGCGTAAAGTGCGGGAAACAGCGTCAGAGATTAATTGCAGAAGATTGAAACATGACCTAATAAACATATGTAAGCAGTTTAATAAGAAAGTATCATAATGAAGTGACAGTTCATATACTTGGCGATTTCCATAATTATGTTCTCAACTCCGTTGGCGAGTATATCTGCAATTCCTTCACATAACTTTTCAATGTGTGGGTGAACTACTCCTACCGCCAAATAACGCGCCGATAACTTGGAAGAAACAGTCACTAATTGATGTTCTTGAAATCCAGGCCATAGCTTTGCTAGTTGCTGCAACAGTACTTCTCGAACATCCTGCACTTCGTTGCTCTCAAGAACTAGATCCCATTTGTTTGCGACAAAGAGAGCCGAACCGGCAATTGCAAAGCTGTCAGATTCTTCTACAAATGCTTTTACAAGTCCTCCTGCCTGCTCACGAAATTCTAGTTATCCATGTTACTAACTTAATTAATCGCTTTTTATTAATTAAGTTAAGTTAAGAAACAATGCAATTTTTAGTAGCTGTGCTTGTGATCGCAGCAGTTGAACTTTGGAGCAAGTGCGCTAATCAAAGTAAATCATGAGAGCTTATACTCTAGATCGTAAACTATCGTAGAAGGTTGAGTACTCTCCAGCGTTGTCGTTTCATACGGAAACTGGGCACGATGGCGCGAGAAAGGTCTGGTACGAGGATAATGCGAAGGTGGCGCATTGGAAGCTGCACGCGGCATTACGCCTACCCAATTCGTAGCGGTAGGCAGCAGTATAGATCTACGTTCCCTCTCTATCCTGTGCTTCTGAAATATAGATGATCGTACTGTAACTAGCTAGAGATAGAGAACTATCTTCGCGCGAAGAGACTGCCAGCCACGTGAACGATAAACGCAGGATCTAACGTACGTTACAACGGTAGACGTGTGTATGACGTTTGTACGTGGATTGCGTTTTCTAAGAGTAGTGTGAAATGGGTTAATGCGCAGTGAATGCGCATCCAATTCATATCTGCTGCGAAGTGCACTTCAAAGTGTAAAAAGGTCTTCAGGCGCGAATCCAGGACCTGCGTGACTGAAGGGGAGGCACTACCTGCTTGCCAAAACCTGTTTGACACACGAACGGAGAAAGATTTCTCCATCGATGTAGACGTGTCAAACGCTTACTACAGATGTAATAGGAACTCTGACATGCTAAATATTAAATTGAAAGCGGGAAACTTTAGTTATCTTTAGTTTGTTTTCTGGGTCTTTAAGTGGCTTGCTGGCAGTATTCTTCTTGGCTGTTCGCAGCATCGGTTATAATCTAAGCAGTGGCAACTGGTGCGACCAGAAGAATGAGCATTACTCTGTGTACGTTAGGAAACCCACTCTGTTAGCATTTTTTAATGTCACTGTTAATGTAGCCAGCAGTGTTTCACTTGCAGCTTTTGCCACTCTCCACTCCTGCTTCCACAGTTTACTAATTGGGAGGACGTCCGAAGTAACGGTATACGGCAGATGGGTTAAAGATTGTACAGAGGTCATCAATATTCTTGTCTGTTAGAGCCGAGAAGCGATATGGCAGAAACACAAGACCATAAACGGCACTCTTCGCCTGTGTGACGTTTCAGATCGTCTAAAAGGGGAACGTGCGCCCCGCCCTCGTCTGGATCCCCACTGGTCTTTAGTTGAAGTGAAAGCTGGTTATCTACATGACTGCATGTACTCTTCAAGTAGCAAGATGATTTTAGCAACTTGATTTATTAAATAGGTAATTATTTAATTCAATCAATATTATACATACTTGGGAAGCTTCTTCACTTGATCTCGCAGCCGGGTCCAGAACATAGACAACTCCGCAATGCGTATTGTGACGGCAATGCTCCAGTAGATTCGCTCTAGCCGCCAAATCCGTTTTTGCTGTTACTCCAGGGCTGTCCACGAGCACAATATCCTAATTCAATCGCATGTTGAATTTAAAATGAAAGCAATGACTTAAACTCATCGTGACGAATCCAAATATATTTACATTTATAAATTTCAAATCTTAAAAGTACAATAATTATGTACTACACGTATATATGTCACTTATATGATTAATTAATTAAAGTCAAGATGGCTTTTCTTGCAGTGCGTTTACTACACACGATTTTGCACGGTAAAAGAAAGTCTTTGCAACAATTTATTTATACTGCAACAATTTGTCTAACTAAAAGAACTGCTTTGTGATAGCCTTTCAACTAGTGTAAATTATTGTTTGTATTTGTAAACTAGATAGAGAAGAGGATATAATATTATATATATCTCGCTTGGCCAGACTTTTGGCATATGTCACGGACAGCAGTCCGTTCAGTTCCGTAACGTCTCTCTCTCTCTCTCTCTCTCTCTCTCTCTCTCTCTCTCTCTCTCTCTCTCTCTCTCTCTCTCTCCTCTCTCCTCTCTCTCCCCTCTCTCCCCCTCTCTCTCCCCTCTCTCTTTCTGTGTGTGTGTTTGTGTGTGTTAATTTGCCAGGGAAAATCAGCTAGTCGTGCTAATATGCGGCATAATGCAGCTACAGTAGATATAGCTGACCTGAAGAAAGTCTAAATGCAGCAGCACTTCCACTTTAAAGCAAACTTCCTCGTCTTCATTAGCATCTTCCACGTGTTTAGATAAAGCTCGTCCATCATAAGAACCTTCCACAAGTTTTGATGAAGCTCGTCCTTTGAGAACGTAATTTTTAAACAATGATCGATCGTCGTCGTCGCGCAAGTTTAGCTTTCGCTTGCCTCCATTTCTGAGATGTATGAGTGCAGCTTTCTCGTCCCTTCTTTCTGTATAGTATATTTCGCACAGAACTGAAGTGGTAGAATTATGCCCAACGGGAAGTATTTCTTCTCCCAGAAGAACATTTAACATCGAGCTTTTCCCCGCAGATGTACAACCTGTCAAAGCAATTATTAATTAAAAAGTTGCTCTAACATCCCAGTAAACAAGAGAGAGTGTTACCACAAACAAGTAACTTTGGTACTTCTTTTCCAATTTTTTCTCTGATCTTTTTGAACGTGGCTTGGTCAATCCACTCTTCCCTTTCAGAAATCTTTAGTTTATCCAACCAATGCTTCACATCTCTTCTGTTGAGGAAGGACTCTAGTTTGTCGATGAGAGGAAGCATCCCTTCCTGTAAGCAAGTTCGCTTTTCTTTGAATCTTCCCAGCGCTGACGCCAAAGGCTACAAAATGCAAGAAAAAGGCAGCGATTATCTTAGCTAAGAGTAGTGGTTGCAACACAATATGAGCAACTATAAACAACATAATTTTACCAACATGGAAGTGTACGTTACGTAAATTGGAGTTGTGTAATAAGATAATTAAGAACACAGTCGCGCATATAGTTTGCAACATGCAACGCATTTCTGAATAATAACGTCTCGCATAAACTGCTATATAAAGAATTTTTGTTCTAATAAAGAATGCATGCATTGACGAACCACATTAATTTTTAAAACAACGCCGCTCAGATCATATACCTAAGAGAAATACCTCAAAGAGAAAAACGGAAAGATTTGCTTCTGCATGTAGATACACGTGTTACGTGTATATCGCTCTACTATATAGCTAAATGGCAGGGTATCGCATGTGTTTTTGGGCCCTTGCGCGAGCATGCGTATGAAAGTCCTTTCACTAAATTCTCCAAAAGGGTGCCGGGCCACGAGACCTTGTATTCCTGGTATTAACCTTGCCCCAGGGAAGTAGAGTCTTCAATCTGATATCGGACGCTCGGCCACGCATACCAACACAAGAATTTCTTTTATCTAAAGGCATGAATGTAGAGAATAGTTACACAGAAACCACACGCGTTAGATTGGGCTTGATCGTTTGATGTCTTAATTGCCGTTCATGTCAACAATTTATTACTTCCGCAGCTGTTCTCATAAATCGGACACACTAGCTCTAATAAATTATTGGGCAGCCGCCGGTTTGTGCTGTTAGTGATGCCGAAGCTAGCGTACTGTTTGTGCACCTTTAATTTAAATAACAGGTATACATGTGTCTTCTATATTCTAGCAGACATCAATAAGGATATTCTAATTCTCCTAGCAAATATCAACCAGTACATATGTGTAAATAAATTTCATCTTTATCTATGAATGTGTACAATAATGCCATCACACAGCCTATAGATAGCGTGATTCTATAAATGTGAGCTCTATTAGAGAAATATAATCTACAGTACATACATAACCACAGAGTCGTGTGGGTCTCTACTACTAACCACCAAATACCAAAATATCGCCCTATTAGAGAAATGCAATCTATAGTGTATACTCACAAAATTGTGTACATGTCTCAGCGATTCAATGCGAATAGAGCCTCCAAACACGACCTACCACAGCAGGCCAAAAACATTGGACTCAAGGGATTTCTCGAGTGCGCAAAGCAAAGCAATGTTCAACTCCTCTCCAAAGCCAGAGACCTGGAGATGGCACAACGGATACAACGTACGTAATAGTCAAACTAGACGATATCCGACTCTGTGCGGTGTCGTGGACAATCCCGCGCAGCGTCGAGTGGAGTTGCAAAGAAGCCGATGCCACATTGCAAGCTAAAGTGGTCGAAGATATTAAAAAAAACCCCACAATATCGTCTAGCCACTCTCAAACGGTTTCGAAAATTTTTTAGAAGAAATATGTTTCGCACATGCACTTCTAGCTTCACGCATCGTCGCCACATTGAATGAGCGGGACAGCGAACGAGAACGAGCTACTAAAGACGCAAACCTCCAAGGGTTTGGTGGCGCGTGGGGCGTGCTCAGGTGCGTAAGTTGTGTGGCTAATGCTGTGAGCTATCGTCTTCACAATTGATGATGTTCCATAATCTTCATAGTGCGTTCTTACCACTTTGACTAGTTGTGAGGTAGTCAGCTTGCTCTAGCTAAAATTTTAGTGCTAAGACAACGTGCAACGCCCCATTTTCGTAAACATTCATCTACGTAACGAGCACTCCACATGTGCAGAAAGGGAAATGTGAAAGGTTTAGAGGAGTTATGTCGTGCTGATCTAGTGAGCTGGTCTTGGGGCAACGCCACTCTAGAGAGAAGTGCGTTTTATGGGTGGGGCGAGAGACTCTAGAGTAATTAGTAAAGACTTGCGTATTTCAAGTTGCAATGGCCAACGAAACAGATTACGCAAGCGTGCTGTATACGTTAGTCAAAGCGGTATGAGAAAATAGGAAGCCAAATTGACGTTGCGTGATACGCCAAAGCAACTCACTAGGGTACAGATATAGCACAACTCTAAGATAATTAATCAGATCTTACAGCTTTTGCAGGATTAAACTTTCCATCCCTACTGAGACGCTGCAACAGAGCTTCTACATACTGTGAGCGTCCTTGATCAGAAGGCTGGTCGAATTGTATGTTTAGCCGCTTGCATAAGCGCACAAGCTCAATGTTTTTCATGTCCATCACAAGTTTTGGATCGTTGAGAGGCACATCTTCTACATAAACAGATGCAAATTCAATAAGAGCGTCAGCATGATGGAATTACTAAGGAGTGTCGATACCCTTCATGGAGAGATCAGCCTTTTCATCGTTAGCGGCCATTGCAACTTGCTTTTCTATCTGTAGATTGCGGTATACTCTTATAACTTATAGATCAACCGATACTACTACATCGTTTGCTTAATCTTGAAAGTCGTTAGACTATCTTGAATGATTTGCATTTGTTATTGCATACCTAGTCGGTATCTGATTACGGTTGGTAAACAAATACGCATTTGGAGCATCTGAATCTACTCGAATAATCGAACAATTCTCAATGAACGCAAAGCAAAATGATTAACAAACAAATAAACGCAAAATAAAATCAAATTGTAAAAGAAATCAGATCAGAGCGCGCTTGCGCATTGCAAAATTCGCCCAAAGCACAGAGTGATAGCAAAGAGTGGAAGCTGCAAAATGTCTACGTCGACACCACCCCTGCCAACTGTTCAGGATGTGTTCGCCAAGGGTTACGGAGATCTGATTGAACTGTGTGACGATCTTGATCTGTCTGGACAATTCAACTCGTGGTTTCAGTGTCTCGAAGCTCTATTGGATCATTACCGCAGCAAGGGTTGGATCGAACACGAAGAACCAGTGAGTCTAACTAATTACTGTTTTACGTACATTGCACTCTATAAAGAGAAATGCATCTAGTATTCACTGCTAAAACATGAGAGATAACCATCGACTTTCAAAACTTAGCAAATTTTTTATGTAACGCGTATACCAAGTTCTAGCTGTGGTAGCTATTGCTAGGAGATAGCGTAAATACAGAACAACGTCGCTGTCCTATGCTAGGGCAGAAATGAGTGGGTGTTGACAAAGAGATTTAGAATCTGCGTCTAATAATTGTTAAATGTTTGCTTGCTTCTAAAACTCATGCACAAAGCAAAACTTGTTGTACTGATCAAATTGATTTACAAGTTTCCCAGCCGTTCGGAAGTCGAGAAGAGGGAGGGGTGGCACGCTACACTAGTCAAGCCCTGTCCACACTGGCAACTGGATTGTGATCCGATCGTGATCCGATCGCGATCAGACAGCAACGCTGTTTAGGGATAGCAAGAGTCTACACTGCACTTTGCTACCCCCGCCTCAATTTTCGGAATCACGTGACTGATGACCGATGTGTACGGGTGGGTTCTTTGCTTGTGGAAAGCGTTGCTACAGCGCCGTAAGGTGAGCGAGAACAAAGACGAGTGAGGAAGGTTAGATGTTCCAACTATACGCGTAGCGTACGTGGAGATAACGCCCACTATTTCTAATTAGATTCAACCGATCGCGATCCAGCTGCAAGTGTAGCACAATCGGATCGCGATCCGTATTCTGTTCTAGTGTGGACAGGGCCTAGTTAACGCACTGTGTCCAACGCTTCCAAACAGAAACACCACTGCAACAACGAAACTGCCGCACGCGGCTTCGCAAGTCGCCGTACTTCGTCAACTTCTGACAGCAGGACAGCTGATGATGATCTCAATAAGTCTATTAGTGTTCGTCGTTCTTTTTCTGAAACAAATTTTGCCACTATTAGAACTGATGTTCTTAGCTGCAGAGAGGGCTGTATCCCACGAATATCATTTGTCTTCACAATTACACCAGAATCGTCTGCTTTCGATTAAAACACGACAAATGTACCAGTTGATAATAAGTTATAGACCACCTTACAGTATAGTCCGTCCGTGTCAATTAAGATACCACAGTGTGATCAACTGGAAGTCTCCTGTAGTGAACACAGCTCAAAATATATTTCTAGTGCTCGCGCCACTAATCTACGGCACCCGGGAACATTGCTCTACCCCAGATTATGTTACTATTCAACCTGTCTCTCTAATCTACTACATTCCTTTCCCAAATATAGTCACTACTTACTACTACAAGTCCAGTCTGTCCGGCGGTCTGATCACTCTGTATGATCGTCGCAGTTGTACTTCTCCAGCTGTTTTTCCGGTTGGTTGATCATCTGGTTGAATGGTTTCCGGTTGTGGTTGTTTATCGAAATCTGGAGATGGTGATGCTTCTACATCCTGTTTCCCTAACCTAGTTCCTTGCTCAGGAGTTCCTACTTTGGCCTCCAGTTTGTCCTGAGCAGTTGGCGGTTCTCTGTGCCGGATTTGATCCTGGTGCTTACGTATTATCATTTGGTCTGCCAATTGACGTCTAAATGACAATGGCCTTGTCGCCTCCACTATTTTGGCAGGAATCCAGATGGCTCCCTTGTTATGATTCCGAGCATAAATGGTGTCTCCCGTTTGTAAAACTCTGTCCCGCGCTTTTCGATCATAGCCTTCCTTTTGCCTGGCCTGCCTATCTATCACCCGTTCCTCTAACCCTGGCCTGACCAAGTCTAGGCGAGTGAGTTTCCGTCCCATCAAGAGTTCGGCTGAACATACTCCCGTAGCGGTGTGTGGTGTTGTTCGGTATGCAAACATAAAACCACTATTCCAATCTTCCAAAGTATCCACTATCATTTTCTTTATTCCAGCCTTGAATGTCTGGACAGCACGTTCTGCTAGACCATTGAAAGCTGGGTGATATGGTGCAACCTTGATATGTTGGATACCATTCTGCCTCATGAACTCTGAAAACACTCTGCTGGTAAAACAATGCCCGTTATCCAAGACTACCGCGTCGGGGAGTTCGTGTTGAACAAAAGCTTGTCGCAGTTTATATACCGTCACCAAACCTGTAGATGCCTGCCCTGTGTTGTAAACCTCAATCCACTTTGAATGTGCATCCACTATTACTAGAAACATAGATCCTAGCAACGGTCCTGCATAGTCCACGTGTACTCTCGACCATAGTTTTTTGGCCGCTGCCAAGGGTGTAATGGCGCTGAAGGAGGGTTTGAACGGTTCATTTAACATATTTAACATTTCCTGACCAGCTTTTCCACCTCTGCGTCAATGCTTGGCAACCAGACCACACCGCTTGCCAATCCTTTCATCCTAGCAGTTCCAGGATGGGCCTCGTAAAGCTCTGTCAAGATCTGCGAGTGGACTGCAGGCGGTATCACAACCCTGGTTCCTCAAACTGCACAGTCAGCCTCCACAGACAGTTCGTGACTCCTTATCTTGTACGGACGTACATCTTCTGCTACTTTTAGTGGCCAGCCTTCTCTAACCCATGTTCGCACTTGAGACAGCACTGGGTCGTTGGAGGTCCACTATGCAATCTGCGTAGCTGTAACTGGAAATTTCTCCAACTGTTCCAAAACGTGAAGCATTGCTTCCGGCTGGCATGTATGGTTTGGTAGATCCGGTAGGGGCACTCGGCTTAGTGCGTCAGCATTGTTGTGCTTTCCCCTGCTCTTTAGCGAAAGGTATACTGACATCCCGCCAAAAGAAGCGCCCACCGTTGAATCCGTGCCGAAGCCGTCACTAAAATGCTTCGTCCTTCGCCGAGCAGTCCCTTCAGTGGTTGGTGATCAGACAAAAGTTCAGAGTGTCGGCCATAGATATAACGGTTGAATGTTGAAATTCCGAACACGATTGCAGCCCCTTCACGGTCAATCAGTAAATAATTCTTTCAGCTGGCGACAGCAATCTCGATGCAAAGGGAATGGGATATTTATGCCCATTTCCAAGCCTGTGCGACAAAACGGCACTTAGTCAAAAGGCGAGAGATCACATGCCAGCAACAGTGGTAACTTGGTATTGTAGTGTACCAGTACCCGAGACGATGTAAACAACCTTTTTGATTTCTAGAAATCCTTGTCTTCATCCTCTGACCATTTCCATGTTGCTCCCTTCTGTAAAGGGCAAGCAGCGGTGCCAACACTGTCGCTCGATCTGGAAGGGACTTACTGTAGTAAGTCAGCATTCCAAGGTATGCCTTCAACTCTGATACTCCTCGTGGTATCGGTACATCTCGAATGGCCCTCATCTTTTCCTCCGTGGGGAGTAATCCATCTTTGTCGATTCAATGTCCTAGATGCACCACAGAATCCTACATGAACTGACACTTGTCTTGTTGTAATCTCAACCCAGTGTCTCTTAGTCTCTTGAAAACTTCTCCCAAGCTCTCCGTGTGCTCAGTCTGACCTTTCTCCGTTATCAAGATATCGTCAAGGTATACCACGACGCCCGACATGTCTTTAACAAGGCTTCCACAATCCTCTGAAATATGGCTGGTACCGAGGCCATTCCAAAACGGTAACCGGTGATACCGAAACAGTCCCCTATGCTCGTTGATGGTTGTCAGTTCTTGGGAATTCCTGCAGACGTAACTGGTGGTATGCTCGGCTCAGGTTTAGTTTTGAGAATGCTACCCATCCTGCTAACTGTGACAGCAAGTCATCTGTGTCCGGCAATGAGTGTCGGTTAACTTTCAATATGGGATTTACCGTTGTCTTGTAATCTCCACAAATCCTTACTGTTCCATTGGACTTTAGCTCCTTTAGACTACTGTGTGTGTGTGTGTGTGTGTGTGTGTGTGTGTGTGTGTGTGTGTGTGTGTGTGTGTGTGTGTGTGTGTGTGTGTGTGTGTGTGTGTGTGTGTGTGTGTGTGTGTGTGTGTAGACTGAACAGTGCCTTCCAACCCACCCGTATGTGTCGTGACCAATCTCTAGCCAGCACACTGGGTCCGTTTCCTTCCATCACGTGTAACTCCAGTCTTTTAAGAGGGACCTTGTCTACCCCTTGTACCTTGGCCTTGATAGTCTCCAATACTTTAATTACTCTGCCCCCATACGCTGTCAGTATGGAGGTACTCTCTCTAAGAAGTGGAGGAGACGGCTCCCACACTGTCTTGTACGTTGTGGCACTAATTACCGTCACTGCTGCTCCCGTGTCAATCTCCATTGTCAAGCATCTCCCGTTTATTTTCACTTGTGTCGTCAAGGGAACCGCTTAGGGTTTGCTTACAGAGTATATGTGTTTCAGCTCTAAAGATTCTTCTTCGTCATCCTCTGCCCGTTCCACCTGATGTGTGGTTTTCGGTTTTGGTTGTGTTTTCATAATCCGACTGGATTTCTTGCTTTGCCTTTTTGATCTACAGACTTGACTAAGGTGTCCCACTTTCTTGCATGCAAAAAATTTTGCTTCCTTGAACCTGCGTTCAGTAGGAGAGTGTCCTGACCATCCACAACGATAACAAGTTTTGGGCAGTTGTGGTTGCATTCGGTGTACACCCTCCGCTTCTTCTGTCGTGTCAACAACTTTGGACGCCATTATCTATCCCGCATTCTTTCCCGCCGCCTCTTCAGCGCGCGCTATTTCCAAAGTCCGCGCAAACAACAACTTCTTTTCTTCTAACAAACGCTGCTGCGTGCGCTCATCGTCAATACCACAAACTAAACGATTGCAGAGCATCTCGTTCAGTGTCTCTTCATACTCGCAAAACTCGGATAACGCGCGCAACGCGGACACAAACTCTGCTACTGACTTACCCGTATGTCGGACTCTCAAATTGAATCGCAGTCTCTGTACTATGCCCGAACGCTTGGGGTTGTAGTGGTTGGACAGAGCCTCCCTCTGATCTGTGAAAGACCTTTTTCTCGGTTTGGCGGGAGCCGTCAAGTTGCGCAGTAACTTGTACGTGCGTGCGCCGAGTGCTGACAGAAAACTGCCTTCATTTTGGACTCATCCGTGATGCCGTTGGTTTCGAAATAGCACAATGTTCATTCCTCGTACTACGGTCACTCGTCGGACTCCGAATCAAAGGCGCTTAGCTTGCCGAACGCTGCCCGAGGCATTGGTGTGGTTGTTGATGTTCCACTCGCTGTGGCTTCGTCCATCCTCGTCGCCAATGTAGTGAACCCAACTCACATATATTTCTAGTGCTCGCGCCACTAATCTACCGCATCCAGGAACACTGCTCTACCCCGGATTATGTTACTATGCAACCTGTCTCTCCAATATACTACATCCTAATAAATACAAGTATGAAACAGTTTTAAAAAATGAGAAAGGTGTATAGAGCTGTCGTATGAAAAAGAATAGAGACAAGATCAATGTGTAGGGTGTGCTGTAACATTTTTCATAAATTTACTCAGACTGCACGAGCAATACATCATCACTACATTGCAGCATTTTCCAAATAGGGTATAAAACACACAGTGTTTAGAAAATGGTGAAATGTAGGGATGACGTATCGTTCAGTCTGTATGAGCAAACTCATAAAGATGTCACAGCACACCGTACATGGTCATGCGACAACCATAGATTCATCTTTCATTTTTCAGTGTTTTTATACTTGTTTGCATTCTTTTATTAAAATTCTCTGGATAATTGACCTCATATAAAAATTAAGAACTACTATACCATAGACTCGATTTAGACAGATTCTGTTCTAAGTGTAGATTTGCGCAGTAGATAACAGTGTACGCGGGCAGATGATGGACACTGAGGGAAAAGTCGACACACTCCACGTGTAGCGCCCGGTGCAGGAAACGTTTAGGTTGGATTTGGTGCAAATGCAACAGAATTTAGAGAGAAACACTAGCGCTAGAAGCGGCTTCAATTGGCAAGAAATCGTCGATCGCTGAGAGCGTTACGAAGAGCGACGACACATACAGTCTACAAGGAACTGGTGTGGGCGTGTGTGTTCAATAAACTGGAAGGTACTGTAGCGTTTACGTCATTGAGAATTTTACGCGGGGTTCGTTCCTTCGAGAGGGGACCATGCACTGTAACGACAAATTTGAGTAGTCACGGACCTGCTCCGTTGCAAGCGCAGAAGTTTGGTGTAAAAATCCTCTTTGTAGCATAAACGTGTGATACCGATACCAGCTCTTACAGAAGAACTGAACAATAACTCAACAGAATACATACCAACGCGATACGCACGATCCTTTGTAGTAGAGAGTTCGAAAAGCATAGCGACGCGACCAGTTCATCAGTTGCAGCAGAAGACTGCTGTATTCAACCATCCGTATTGATCCTGTCATGTCCATAAGCAGTAGCTGATTAAGCTAGACGTCGACTGACACTAAGCCTTTTGCTCCAGAACAGCAGGCGAAGAAACCTGTGTACACGCAAAAATGTTTAGCATCTGTTCAAGAAGTTTGCCTAGAACCTTTCATCAAAAGTGTTGGTTCTATTTTTGCAGGAACAGGATTCTGCTAATTTTCGCTCTTGTTTGCAACTGTGCAGTAAATTGAAAAGGTATTCGTCTGCATGGTGGAGTGGGAGGATATTAGAGAATCATGCACAGTCTTAGACCATCTACATGCCTATAGGAGACAACTACTACATAGACAACCAATCAGTCTTGGGCTAGAAGACATCCTAATACGTCGAATTAATCCGTCTTAACTCTCAACCGCGCTAATTTCTGTCGATCAAATTTGTATTGACGCTACCCAAGAGAGAACCAGAAACGTCCAAGTCGGTCCGAACAACTACCTACACTCTACAAAAGACTCCAGACGGAATGCGCCACAGACATTTTGCTGGAACCTTTAGTCTTTTTACACCATACTTGTAACCCGGTTTCAGACAGGTGATGCTGTCCAAGTGTCTTACCGTCACTCCAACGTTGTGTCCATTATGTTGGCTCCATACAGCGTGCAAAAGAAAATATTTGACCAGAACAAAATTGATCTGGATGCCCGCAGACAAGATATAAACTATGTGCAACAATTCGTGCTGCTGATCAGGATTTCTGCCATAAGGGTTCATCAAATCATTCATAGAAAGTATATGACTGACAAGTTTACGTTTGGCAATGTCACTGCGCTCGCGCTGCTTATAAAGTCCGTCCTGAGAGAATTATGAGTCATACAGATGAAAGAAAGAAAGAAAGGAAGTGAATCTCAGCAAAGACGTCGCCTGATCGCATGAACCTCGTCCTAATGTTACCGTTTCTTAAGAAAGTACGCTTTACTATCGATCATTTCGACTCTATTGCACCTGAAAAATATTTACACAGAACTGGACGAAAGTTATGCAGCTGAGGACAGTGGAATAACCAGCTGTGTGGTACCCTGTCATATAATATACTTCTAGCAGTCCATTTGAGCTATGATCAAGCTTTTGGGTCTGCTCTTGCGTCTTCAGAAAGAATTTTGCTTATTAGCATTGCCGTTGTTCTGTTTTAATCAAACGAATCCCGCTGACAAACCATCTGTTCCAGAAGCCATGATCCCTTCCTTTCCTGCCTGCTATTCTCTGTTATGAGTCTCAGCCCTTGTTAATCAGCACACACTAGCCTAAACAGCTGAACGGTACGTGTCGATGAACCAGAATAAAATATTTCTTACAAAATGAGGAAAGATGTACAATGTACGTTTACCATTTGTCCTGTGCTTAATTTGTTAATACATTTAACATCTTGTTCTTTAAGCTTTTCGTGTCAACTGTCGAAACACTGTACGAACGATTTGCTAAAAAGAGGCAAACACTCCGCGATCTTGTCGATCGTGTCCGGAAGTTTGCTACTAAAGAGGAGTATAAATTTATTCTTGAAAAATTTCTGCCTGCTGAGTCAATATCAGGTGAAGATTGGAAGTTGAAAGACTGTGAGGAAGGTCTTCCGTCCATACTAGTAGCTGGTAAGAAATAGCAACTAAATAATCAAATTATTCGTTATATTATTTAAATACTAAATTATTATACTTCACATTAGAATTTTAGAATATGTAAATAAATTTTGAACCAAGGTTTTCATAAATAAGGACGTTTAATTAATGTTAAACTTTGCTCGACTTGCAAACGCTTGCAATTTCAAGTCAGCACATGTTGCAGTAGATAACATACAATACCTGTTGTTGATTGGGGCCATCCAAATTTGTTTCTAGGATCGACATCGTCAGGCAAGACCACTTTGGTAAACGCATTACTTGGTGCAGAGATCCTACCTATCCACCACAACGCTTCAACTGCAGTTCTGTGTGAAATCAAGCATTCAACCGATGGCACAAAGTTTGCCATAGCACATTTCGAAACGAAAGAAGCTGAAAGGTTGGATTTGTGCAGTGATGAAGGCCTACATCTTTTAAAGGAGTACGCTCAACAAGGTCGCGGTGTGCCCTCGCAAGACCAAGATGAAGACATATGTTCTAAAATAGAAATCTTTTGGCCTCAAAGCTTCTTACAAGTAAGACAACAAAATTTCAGCTATACATGTGTACGGCACATAACTTTGACCAGTTACTATGGCTACTATATTAATTAATAATTTAATAAGAATTATTAAGAGTAGAAAATGGACATTACTGATGGACTGACACTTTGTGCGTTTAATGCGGTCAAGTCGATAACGCCATATGATAGTTAACACATTTGATTTTAGCATATGACTCTTGTGGACAGTCCGGGAACTACAGATGATGCTCGCTTTAGTGACATCACCAAACGGTACCAGACAGGAGTTGCTAGCGGTTTCATATATGTTGTCAATTCTACACTAGCTGCCGAAGAAGCTGCAAAGGTAAGTGTATCGCCGTGGAGTACGCATTAGTTCATCAGTAGATATGAGTATACAAGTATTCAAATTTGGACTAAAATCATAATACACTATAGGTTACTGTAGTTGCCAGCGATGCTTATTTTACGTGGCAGCGCAATCTGATATTGGTTCGATTGTGCAGATCTTCAGTTAGCAACTAAAAAGCGAACAAGTACAAGTGATGAGTAAAGTCGGCGGAAATTGCTAGCAAGAGTTTAATTCAAAGTCTTGCTATTGAAAAAATATCCAAGCTGGCAGAACAGCAAACGAGCTATGATATAACAAAGGGACGAAGGATGGGTGAAAAAGGACATTCGTCTGCTGTATATGCATTATGCATTACCCTGAAAAATGCATAATCTCCAAGAGTTAGGATTGCATGTAAAAAAGATAGAAAGACACGCTTTTGCAAACAAACTGCATGCATTCTCAATTTCTATTTTCTGTTTATTCACTATTATATTATAATAATGGTTTAAATGGTCTGGCTGCGGATGATGGTCACAAGCCCGTCGTGCGCCTATGTATAGAAAGCTATAGAAGCCATCATGTCAACCGGGCCATAGTGACCCGGCGCACGCACTAGCCACGAACACATATAGTGAGCCTGCCACGAATGGGGTGCAAATAAGGTTAACCAAGCCATGGTCGCAACCGTATTCATAAGCGGCTGTCCTGAAAGCATCGTGCATCTATATGTCTTGACTGGAGGCGACCAACCTAGCTCGACGGCGCTATGGGCTGAGCTGTGTGAAAAAGTCACGGACACATGGTGTGGTTGTTCCACGAGATGGAATCTACTTCTATCGACGGGGACATAGCCTGGACCGCCGAGGAAGATCACGATCACGTTGTACAGCTATGTCGCGAGTGCGGACCCGATATCGACCGGGCCGTGACGTAGACGTAAGAACACAGTACAGCTATGCCGCGTGAATTGAAAGAGACAAACAGTTGACACCATGACGATCGAGGACGCCACCGAAAACCACGATCACATCATGCATTTCTGCCGTGAATGGAGTGCGACCGATCTCGACGAAGTCATGATCTCACGATCGAACGCCTGCAACGGTCAAGAACGGATCATACAACTATGTTACGAATGGAACGCCACCGACATCGACGGAGACACGGTCTTATGGCCGCACACCGAGGACACAAATATATCGTGCTCGTGTTCTATGGTCGAGGCGCCACAGAGATCGACAAAGCCATGGTCAAGGTCTCCTACAGCGGTCACACCGATATCGTGCGCATGTGCCTCGCGATCAAATGTAGCGGTAAGTATGAATTGCCACTGTAGGGTGTTCACAATGAAATCATACGTCTATTCGAATCGTTTTGATGTCATCCAAAGGGCAACTCGTCGATGATCAAACTAGATCGTCTTAATTCGTCTTCCAACATGTCGATCTCCCTCGGACAGATCCTGCAGAACCGATCGAGTTTAGCTTCTATTATCTGACTCTCCAACATGCGGCAGAGTCGTTGCCGTTATCCCGCTTCCACTTTTTAAAAAAGGTACTTGATAGAGATTCTCTCATGCCGTAGCGATAATTTATATAGGTATTGATGTGTTTGACGCGTTCGCTCTCTCCGCATATCTTACAGAGATACGTACGTGTTGAGGGAAACTCGATTTTTCTTTCTTACGAGTGTCGGTGTTTCAAAATAGTGTATTATTATAGAGAACTGAAAGCTCAAGTATCTCGCACACTTGCATAAACACGCGTTCAGATACATAAGTGACATTCGGCAATACGAATTCTGGAGCCATCTCTTATACTTGACCTTGTTAAGAGGGAATCATCTGAAAAAGAGCAACACCCTACAGGACGAACAAACCAGACGATGAGTTAGGTCTACGTATGCCTGAAGAGGAGCCTCGGTAGTCTCCGAAACCCACACCAACACAGCCTCTCAAGTCAGGCTCTTACGTGCAGTCTCTGAGCTAAACTCACGTAAATCACACAAGAAGTAGGAGCTTTAACCGGAATTTCTCCTGCGCCAGAAGAGCCTGGTCGCTTTCGAGAACGTCATAGTGACGTGGGACCCTGGATCCGGTTCCATAGCTTGATAAAGCTAATTCGATTAGCTAAACATGTATGTTGAGTAACACGCGACATCGCTTCAAGCACTTGCTTTTTTTTGCGAAGTACGTAGTTGACATTATCGTTCGCTTCAAGCACGTATCTGGACAGCTCAGCCATTTAAATTCTGCAGTGTCACGACTCCTTTTCAGCATTCAGTTTCGCCAACAGTACACCGGCGAATCTGCAGCGCGGTAGTTTGAGGAATGAACTCATTGTACGCGATTAGTGTAAATATGTAGCAATCAGAGTCCGTGCATTGAAACAAGTCGTACGTAGTACACAACACAATCAACTACGACTGTCGCGTCAACTCTACACTTCCTGAACATGGTAGATCCACTGCATTGCTGTTTCCCACGCCTTGATGTTTCCAGTTCACCGTGAGGAGAGCCAATACCGTACAAAAGAGATGCTTGATGAGTCGAAAGTATCGTCAGGTAAACTGCGTTAGCAATGCACACCAATCTGATTATGACGTGGACTCCGTTCCACTGATTTGATGAACCGTTGATGAAACAGGGCCGGCAGTTCTCACACCATTTCCCCCACAGACTATAGATGTCAGAGTAAACGCGCAAGAGTGGTGGACACTGCTACGTCGGTTTAAATTCGCGCAAACCTGCAGATGAGTTCAGTAGAAGGAAACGTTGCTGGAGTGAGTAGGTTCAGGGGACCAGTCCCATGTAGGCCATTTCTGGGCTCATTATTCATCAGCAGTTTGCCCATCAACAGCTTCACTGGCATTCGTGTTGAAGTGCTCTCTGTGGAGGGCTTCCTCTCCGCTTCATGTATCAAACGCAATTACATTAACGAGCTCTTTAGGAAATCGAATTAGTCTTATCCAAGCTATGAAACTGGATCCGGGGTCCCACGTCACTATGACGTTTTCGAAAGCGACCAGGCTCTTCTCGCGCTGGAGCAATTCCGGTAAAAGCTCCTCCTCCTCGTGTGATTCACGTGCGCTTAGCTCAGCGACTGTGCGGAAGAGCCTGGCTTGCGAGGCTAGAAGACGCTTACATTTGACGAAAAATTGCAAAAGTTATGCGGACGCTGCAATATAGCCAAGAAAGTTTTCGAATATTAACACGAATAATGTTGCTGGATTGAACTCTCAGAAACATCTCGCTTCTCTGGACTTTACAATACATGCATGCAATGCAGCATGGTGGCATAATATTTCTCGACAGAGCAAAAGGTTTCGTAATCCGTAGCTAAAGACAACCCGATATACGAAAATTCAAGTTTTTAGCTATATCAAGATCATGATCATGGCAATAGTCCATTGATAGCACAGACACTAAAGTTTCTAAAAGTCTAACCTGACAACAAATAGACGATAGAGCATCGTTATTTATACGTCATACTGGTTAGCAACTGGAAGTGCGCAATACCTTCTACTAAGCGCAAAGACTGCAGCACCGCATCCCTCCACTTGAAGCCTTCCTACAAAGAGGGTTTGAGAGAAGCACGACGTTATCATAGTACAACTGATCAGAGATGATATTTTTGTCAATTCAATTTGATTGACCTCGATAGAGATGCGAGTCCATTGGCAATGTGCCTTCGGCAAAATACTGGTTTGCGTGCATGTGTTTGTTTGTTTGTTTGTTTGTGTGTGTGTGTGTGTGTGGTGTGTTCACTTATACATACTTGTACCTACATCTACATATATGCACGTAACGTTGTATAGGTTGGAAAATTGCTAGAGGCTGTTACAAACGACTCCAAGGCTTTTTCTTCACCTCGCTCTGCCATATTTGTCCTCAACAAGTGGGACGTGTTCTGCAAAAGCAATTTGGAAGAAGCGAAAAGGCATGAATTTAAAGTTCGATTCTGCAAAGAACTTGAAACGACATGGCCAGGTTTCAAAGAAGACCAATTGATTACAATGAACTCGCTATTTGCTTTGAAAGCACGACAATACGGAGTCAACACGCAAGATGTCAATAACTTGTGTGATAAGTTGAGAACCCTTCTGCCATCTAGCATGGACAAGATGCTACAAAAAAGTTTAGAGTAAGCAACACTATTATGCATGCCGGTGAGGCAGCAGATTTGGTTCGCCTACAAAGGTTTTCCAGACCAAAATTCGGTAGTGGATTCGGTTAAGCCCGGTTTACAGTACGACGCTGACATAGCGTCGTGCGAGCGTCTTGGACGCTGACGATGAGCGAGCGCCAGCGTCACACTGTGAACATGTCAGCGTTCGCGACGCTCTTTCGACGCTCGCACGACGCTAGGCGAACGTTCACGTCGCTGGAATAGAGAAAAGTTCTAATCGAGCGTCCTAGCCGGAAGTGACCCAGCGTCCGATGACATCACGTGCTCCGTTTCAACTAATCGAAAGTCAGTCACTGGACGTATTCTATTCGTTCACATGGCATCGATCATTGATTCGTCGATGGAAGTTTTCATTGAGTGTGTGCGTGGTTTTCCCTGCGTTTGGAAATTTTAGTCAATGGAGTACAAGGACATAGGGATGAAAGAAAAACGCTTGATCGAGACTACGGCGCAGCAGCGCAACAAAAGCAAAACGTCGTCGTCCATGTCTGTCGCGAGTACATTGAACACACGTGGTTACTTTACAGCGCCAGACCACTGTCGCAGTGTGTTCTTTGTGCGATGGACGCAGGTCAAACGCAATACTGTGAATGGTCCAGCGCCAGCGTCTTTGCTGACGCTTGTGTGAGCGTCATTGTCAGTGTCCAGGACGCTCGCAGGACACTGTTCCGGCGTCGTACTGTGAACCAGGCTTTAGCCTGCATGTAAATTACAAAAGTCTTACCGCCTGAACACTAGATATGTCATCGAATATTATTAACATTAAATATTACGTCATGAATGGTGGTTAAGCTAAAAAACTCCACCTAATGCTAAAGAACACAATTATTTTCGATAGTCCAAAGACAAACAAAGTGTTAATATATCACTTTTTTGCTGTAAAGATTATATACTTCAGCAACGACCTGGTCTTCTTATAATTGCAGATGTACTGTTACGTCGCAGACAATATCTTAATAAGTATTGCCAGAGTATTTAATACAGTTCTCGAGGGCGTGCAATTGGTACAAAACAAAATTCGCATAGAGGAGCGAAATTCGCAAAAAACGAATTCGCAACGCCGCTCCGGACCAAATCCCCTCATGCGTCTAGCTAATGTCCAAAGAACCAAATCCACTAATTCACATGCATGTGCCATTTGGTACCGTTGTCCGCACTAAAAATTTACACAATAAATTGTTTTGAACATTGGCTGTACAGAATGGTGAAGAAAGATGTAGATGAAATAGAACGAAGCCTAGAAAACACAATCCGTCAGTTCAAGTTACCTATTGAAGAGCGCCAACAAAAGCAAACTAATGACATGAAAAAAATTATGGAATTCGAAAAGGCAATGAAGAAATGCAAAGTAACCTTAAACGCAGAAATAGAGCAGCAGACACTGAAGCTACACGACTATCTTCAGTCGCCAGAGGGTCGCGCTCAAGTTTTGAGTTACGAAGATCTAAAATTTAACGTAGATCCCCGACGGCCATTAGAAACTGATCCGAAATTCTTGCAAGAGACTTTGGAAAGTGCAGTGATAGCAAGTATACCTCATTACTCTGGCTTTAACAGCATCGTTGAGTGGGCGAACAGTCCTAAAGTGAAGAACAACTTGACACAAATTCTTGAGCACTTTGGAGCTATGGGAGCAGACTTCAACTGTTGTCTAGATACAAGCGAAGTCGTTGTAGATGTAACAGAAGAATCTTATGTTGCCAAAGTTTGTCGTGCGCTGTTGGTCGGAATCCCTCTGTTTATCCTCGGTATGGCTATTTTGCCACTGAGTGTCGCTCTTCAGCCCGTAACAATCTGTTGGCTTTTTCATCGCGGTGTAAGATATTATCAGTTCCGGTCATTACTGGAAAAACGGTATGATGAATTCCTCCGTCATCAAAAAGAGCATAACTATGAAAACCTAAAAGCGTTTTTGGAGCGTCACATCGCTACTGTTTCTCACGCTATATATTATGTATACAACATAATTCCGGAGAAAATAGAACGTTTGAATAAAGAATTAAGAGATCGGCTACAACATGATGCAAAAAACGAGCCTATGTACTGGAAAGTGCTGAAATCTTGTCAGTCCATAAAAGGAGCGCTGTGCAAATTTTTGATTGATCTCGACATCCATGAATATCAAGAAGATGATATAATCGTACGCAAACGAGAAGGTTACGGTGCGTTTGGAACCGTGTACAAAGTTGCGCTGAAAAGCAAAGAAGAGCAAGTACCCGCAGCTCTAAAGGTACTACAGAACGAAGTGAACGATGCAACTGCAAGACTCTTCGTCAATGAACGAGAAAGTTGCAGGTAAATCATATAGACATGAATACGCGTACGCTTATACACATACGTTCATTCCTCTAAAATTCTAACTTCTGGAGTTTACAAACCATTGATAATTAATAGATAGTCGAAAATATCTATATAATCACAGATACTATAACAGTAATACATTATTGTATACTGCTGATTTTTTTATGTTTCCTTTTATTCATACATATCTCTACATGTCTACAGGTAAATGCACTTATTTTTTGTATTTCTAATATTCGTTATGGTTCTAAAAAGCAACATGAAGTATTAATGTATACCATCACAAAAAGACAAACATTAGAATAAACAGTAGGAGAGCCTTCTAAACACAACGCACCCCATGCACAAGTACGCACGCAAGCGCGCGCGCACACACACACACACACACACACACACACACACACACACACACACACACACACACACACACACACACACACTTCACTTCACGCTGCGTTCATTTCAATGAGAAACGATGCAGGCCAAGGTCAGCATAGGCCATATCGGAGGAGTGGATGTTCTCTGACAGAAGAAACGCTCGTGATTGTGGAGGCCTTGTTGGCGAAATGTTTGGTGACAGTACTGACATTGAATAGTCAAGGACTGACCATGTTTCTGTCTCTGGTGGTTTACAAGGCCTGCATGATTTACAGCAGTAAATCCACAACCATCAAAGCTGCAGTGTAAAGCAAACTCTGATGTCGTTTGCCTTGCTTCGTAGCGACGTTTCTGCTCATCCTTGCTGTGTTTCTCTTGTTCTTCCTTCTTGACATTTACTTCCTGTGTGGCAGCCCAGATCTGATTCCTTCACTCATTTTTATCTTCTGCTAGTATCCTCCAAACCCCATCAAGATTGCAATTCCTTAAATCCCTCAGTACCAAATCGTTCCATCTCATTCTCTGGCCTTCGACTGAACGTCTACCTTGGGGTGATATACACACCAAAAGCTTCCTTGGTAGACGACACTCATTCATGCGCAAGATGTGCCCCAATAACCGAAGACGTCTCTGTGTCAGCATGGTGGAAATTCTTTGTAGGTTGGCTATCTTTCTGATGGGGGTGTCTCTCTTCCCGTCCCATAGGGACACTCCAAGGATTGACCGGAGGCTTCGCATAACAAAGCTCTGTAAGCAATGTATCTGCGGCTCCAGAAGTACTGCTGTTTCCAAACCATATAAAAGGGTGGAAAGAACTACAGAGACAAAGATGTTCAGCTTGGTACACACACACACACACACACACACACACACACACACACACACACACACACACACACACACACACACACACACACACACACACACAGACACACACATACACACAGACACACAGACACACACACACACACACACACACACACACACACACACACACACACACACACACACACCTTGAACCTTGACCCGTCAATCAAATCAGACAATTGCCTGTTTCGGTGATAACGATGTCAAAAAGAACATGGACAAAATGTCAAATATGACTATCTGGTGATTATTGGTGTTGATTACAAAACGAGTATGTCTTGTCAAGTCTCCTTTTTAATGAAAAGATCTGCCAAAATCTTGGCAGGAAGATATGCAACGTTCTACAGAACCGAAATCTGATATGACTCGTTTTCTGATTCAGGGTGGTTACTGCAGATCTTCTCTACACAGCGTCTTTCCATTTCGCCCTTTTTTGTCCAAACATATGTACCAATCATTACTGGGTAATTGTATAGACTTGAGATCTAGCAAAAGTTAGGGCGCGTCTCCACTAGGGCTTAAACATGTTTACAACCTGTTTAAGTCCGAACATGAAGAAGACAGAATTAGGCAATGCTAGAGACGCCGTAGACTGATGGAGAGTGTTCGGAGAGAGCGATTTCGTCGAAGACAGAGACTTGTGTCTCTGATTGTTCTCAAAAAGGGATCTCCGGCTGTCTGGTGCACAAGAAACGAATTCGCGCTTTACAATAAAGCCCCAGATAATTCTTTCAATAGTTCAGAATAAATAGACGCCGTCTAGCTAAACATGTTTAGAGTAGAAGCATGTTTAACGTTAAACATGTCTAAACAGCAACAAGTGGAGACACAGCCTTAGTCTCGGCAGCTCCTTTTCACACCGTCACAAGGTCTCTTTGAGAGAAACTCGCCGAATAGCACCTGTATTGGCATTCTGTTATCATCCATTAGTGCCACATGACCGCGAGCCAACGCAGGCAATGTTTTGCCAAAATATCAGATATTTTATCTGTCATTTCAAATGCAGTTGCTAGCTGTTGTGAACCGATGTGGTTCCTGCACTGTTTGTACCTTGGATACCTCTTACACGACGGTTGTCACAGACTCTAAACATCTCAAACTGTCAGAATTCACTGTTCACGTCTCTGAATGATAGAACAGGTAAAGAACGGTTTCATAAACTTTCCTCTTTGTACCAACTGGCAAATATCTACTTCAAAAATTGTTTGACGTAAACACCCAAAAGCCTTGGACGCCTTTCCAATACAACACACAGATAAACGATTTTGACTAAAAGATAAACAATTGTTCTTTCTCATTTCTGATATGTTTTCCTGACATTCTCTCTTGTGCAATATTACCACCACTTTAGTTTGCAGCAACACCAAAGGGAGACACATCACAGTTACAACCTGACCACTCAGACCATGCACACGGAAATGCAACTGCTAGATCCGCTCCTAGCTGTAACACGTTTACGAGAGTACACGATCAGGTGGCTGACCAACGTACACCAGACACGCACGTACGCGCGCGCACGCGCACGCATACATGCACACACACAGACACAGACGTGCGCGAGCGCGTCTTGCTATTCTCTCGCATGTAAAGTTGTATAGAACCACGCACCTCCAATGTAAAATTGTATGTAGTCATGTTTATTGCTGTAACATTTACTTTGCACGCTGTTTGCTTTTAAGACAGTATGCAGTATAGCGCATGCAGCTTAGAAAAGAGGCCTGCCGCTGACGATCGTGACTCTGCCTACGTTTAGCTAAACACTTTGCACACTATCTTAAGCACGTATTACTTAAAATGCAATGCAGTTGTTATTTATGCCGCAGGAAGTTCAAACATGAAAACTTGGTAAGGCTCTTAGGTACAGTCGTATTTGCAAATTTTGAGGGTGTAAGGCGTGCGGCTCTTTTGTTTGAATGGTGCGATGGTAAAACTTTACGACACGAGTTGAATGAGAACTACGCAGCGCCAGCCAAGCTAGACAGCGCTACCACTAGAGCGAGAGCCGTAGTTACGCAAATAGCCGAAGGTCTGTGTAATCTTCACAAAGCCTCCGTTGTTCACAGAGATATAAAACCGGAGAATATTTTGGTAAGATGTAAAGCTATACATCTTGTAGTTTATATAGATATCTACAGCTCGGCTTGCTTTTGTGTGTATAGCTGACAGGTGGCAATAGATCAGTAAAGATAGCTGACATGGGGCTAATAAAAGATGCAGAGCAAGCAATGACGGTTACCGGAACTTCTAGGTATATGGCACCAGAAGTCTTTGAGAATAGACCGTATGGCAGCGCAGCAGATATTTACAGTCTAGGAGTGGTACTAATTGAAATATGGTTCGGTAAACTTCCAAGTACGCTGAAAGCGAGTGCTGAACCATTACGGGATCAATTAACCGTTCTAAAATGGTCAGAAGACACCGTCGAAGACAAGCATCCGGGAAAGCTTTGGACGGCAGTAACAATGACATGCTGCGACAAGGAAGAATTGAACAGACCGACAGCCAAAGGTGTGTTGAAACAAATGAAAGATTGGGACAACGATGTCAAATTTTATACTAACGTTTAATTATAATAATGTATGAGTGCTTTTGCATGTGACTGTTATGGATGGTAGTGTCTTTAGCACTATAGTATACGCTGGCAATTTTAGTATGAGCAATGACCAATTGCTGTTTAGTAAAGTTGTTTGTTCTCATGTACTAGATCATCTTGCCGATATATCAGAAGCAATAGTGCACGCGCAGTCGTTCATCTCTTAACTCTCCTACACCTATCTGTATAATTATCCACTGTCTATACGTCATATCTACATTATGCATAGTACTTATAGGTCCAGGTAGTCGTATAGACGATATAGACTTTCCACTTACCAAGTCACACTTTCAATTTTCACAAAAATCAGACACCATATTTTCTATATGTAAAGGTATCCTCTACCACACCTGTATCAGAGCGTATTATATACCCACAATTTCACAGCTAATTGCTTCTCAAGTTTGGGTATGCTTGAAAGCAAGGCAGACAGTTAATGATACTTTTGAGACAATGAGCCAGAGTAGGAGAACCGAGAAATACCAATAACATTATGTCTCACGACCGGTTCACAATATGACGCTCAACACCAGCGTAGCATAGTGTAAGGTAACGTCAACTGGGAGTATCACATTACAATGTTGCTAACTTATTGGGTCATTCACAATTGAGCGTCAAGCAACGAGCATCAACGACCGTATCTTGCATGGTCTCGCGGGGTACCCCGACAGCGGATGGTCTGATAGTCTGGCTTCCGGTACACTGAAAGCACGCGTTACATGTTGTGAAGCAGCTCAATTTGGTTGAACGCTGACTCAGGACGCTGGGAAACGCTAGAAATAGCACTCGAGTTTCTTGAAAGTGAAAGAACGGAGCGTCACGAGACGTCATTGGAAAGGAATGTTACGTGTTCACAATTTGACGCTGAAACATAAGGTTATTGTTACAACTCAACAATAGTATTCACGTTCGCGTGTACATACAAAAATAATGAGATCTAACTACTCATCAAAACAATATACGTATAACCATAAGGATAGCAAGCATCCTCGATATCTTCTCATCAATGTTCGTTGAAGACTAAAATCCCAACTCTCAATGTTGTCTGCGTGCTCAGTAGGGTTTGACTGATTGTATTATAGCACTACACTGTTATTATAACCCCCTTTCCCGGCTCTTGAAAACAAAACATCTAACTCAAACTTGTTTAATTCTAACACTCAACTCTATAGTCAAACTTCAAACTATAATTCTAGTTTCTGTAGTGGCTTCACAACTCAACTACTTGTTGTTGCTCTTCCTGGTTGGATTGATGGTGGAAGTTGCACTGGACTTTCTGATGGTGTTGGTTCTTCTCTCTCCTTATCGGTATTCTGTTCTTCTGGTATTGGCTCTTCTTGCTGATGATCTCTTACAGTATGTCGTCTGTTTCTACGGAATTCTCCAGATGGTGTTGCTACTGTATACGATCTCGGTGTTGACGACTGTTGTATAATAGACCCTCTTTCTTTACGATCAAGTAATAGACCCTCTTTCTTTACGATCAAGTATCCAAACTTTCTCTCCTTGAGGCAATGGTGGTAGATCTTTGACTCTATGGCGTTTGTCAAATCTTTTCTTCGCCTTTTCTCTTTGAACCTGTTCTTTCACCTGCACTTCTCGGTACGAGACACATTTAGGTAAGAGTAGCTGGTGTAGTTGGAACTAGACTTCTCAGTTGTCTACCCATTAGAAGTTTCACTGGAGAATATACATTCCATAATAGCGCTGATCGATATGACAACAATCCCTGGTAAGGATCTCCACTTTGTGACAGTAGTTTCTCAATGGTCTGTACCATTCGCTCGGCATCTCCATTCGATTGAGGGCATCGCGGACTGCTAGTGGTGTGCAAAAAGTCAAAGCCTTTTGCAATCTGTGCAAATATCTCTGAGGCATATTGAGGACCGTTATCTGATCTGACCTCTTCTGGAATACCGTGTCGTGCAAACATGACTTTCACCTTGTCGACTACCTCTTTGGATGATGTGCTGGACAAGGAAACGACTTCAGGATATCTGGAGACTAGTAGAAAAGACTTCCCTTCCACTCACACAAATCAGTGCCCAGTGTTTGCCACGGTCGACTAGGAAAAACAGTTGGTAACAAAGGTTCAACCGGTATCGGACGTTGTTTGCTGCATAATGACCGTTCAATCTTATCTCGTAACTGTGACTTAATTCTCGGCCACCAAACTACTGATCGTGCTCTCTCTCTACATTTGGTAATGCCAAGGTGTCCCAAATAACAAAATCTCTGCTTGAATCGAGGTAGGAATAACCAATTGGCTACCACGTAGTAATAGGCCATTTTCCACAGACAATTCTGATGCAACTGCCCAGAATTTCGTGATATCTCCTTTGAGCTCGTGTTTGGGCGGCCATCCGTTCCTACAGAATAGCTTCAGCTAGTAGCACGTTTCGTCTGCATCTTTTTGCTCTTAGTTTGGCCTAAGTTTGTGTTTGTACCGGTAAAGAATCCAGTATGTGATCAAATACTTGTCAGATGCCATTACCAGTTCCTGGCTTTGCAAATTTGCTCGATTTTCCTGTACTGGACTCCTCGATAACGTATCTGGAGTATGAAGATTACGACACGGGACATGATAAATAGCGAATTGATACTGCATCAGTCGTAATCTGAATCGCCTGTTTGTACTCAACAATGATACCAGAAGCTTATGATCCGCTTCCACGTGAAATGTCATTCCCAGTAAATAGTGACGGAATCGATTGCATGCCCATGTGATAGAGAGCGCCTCGCCTCCTTCTCTATCTGCGCATACCTAGCTTCTGCACTGGTAAGTGACCTTGATGCGTAAGCAATCGGCTTCCATTCTCCATTGTCTTGCTTCTGTCGGATAACGGCTCCTAGACCATATGCTGACGCATCTGATGACACAGCTGTGCTCTGGTTGGAGAATTTAAAGCTAAAACCGGTGGTTGAAACAGATCTTCTTTGATTGTTTCAAATGCAAGCTGTTGACTGCCTTCCCATATCCACTCTGACTTAGAGGTAATCAAGGCTCTCAATGCAGAGTCGAATATAAGGCAAAAATTTGGTCGGATATTGTGCTCTAGCAACAGAGGTCGACCGAACATTTTAAATTTTGAGCATTCATTCTTATTTGATTTCACAATCCTTTTTTTCTTGTAATTATCAACATGCATCAACATTTAGTTCAATTTCTTTATTTGTTGCAACATATTCACTACTGTATTTATTTGCCATCAAAATCAAAACATAAAATTTGGCTTGTTTGCTGTTGTTCTGTTGCATTGTTAGTAATCATAATGATGACGGGTGGTTGTCGTGGTCGTTACAATTCATTGTAACTAAACTTTATTAAATTTTATTTAGAGCAAGGCTAATAAAGTAATGACATGAACTGATCAAGAGATAAGTAAGCTAATCAAGAGCATGTTGTTGTTCAACAAACAACTTAGTGACCGTTACGTGGCCCTCCCACCGTTTATCCTATTCAACTGCAGCTCATGCAATTAATGGTACTTGGGGCATTAAATACGATATTGCTCTAAAACATCACTTTGCACTCACATGTCTGGAAATCATCAACTCTAAATCTTGCCTGCTGCTTCCGTCAGATGTCTGGACTTTTGTGTCGCTCATTGATTCCCTACCATCCATGTAATAACTATTGTGCCTTGAACGGTCATGTAGGTATGTCCAATCAAAGCAAAATTGTTGTCGGTCATGAACACCAGTTGGTTGGTGAATGACCGATGACTGACCGTTATATTCCACTTTGCAATGGCTATATTTTCTTAACTAATTTTGGGAGAAACTTCCCCAGTTGGTTTACCATGCCTAGAAATCTCCTGACTTCTGTTGGAGTCGACAGCTCTGGCGTCTCCTTAATTGCATTAATCTTGTCCGGATCAGTTCTAATTCCAACAACATGATCAAGATATTTCACTGTGTTAGTTGAAAATATGCACTTCTCTTGGTTAAGTGTAAGAACATCTTGTTGAATTCGCTCTAGTGCTTTCCCAAGACGTTGATCATGTTCTGCTTGTGTTTTCTCATAGACAAGGATATCATCCATCAAGCACAGAGTTCCTTGCAATCCGTTGAGTATCTCTGAAATTCTTTTCTGGAATAGATCCGGTGACAAAGTTATGCCAAATGGCAATCTATTGTAGAAAAATCTACGGAATTGCGTTATAAACGTCGTAAGTAATGCAGACTCCTTTGACAGCGGTACCTGCCAAAAGCCAGTATTCACCTCGAGCTTACTGAAAAAACGAGCTCCTTGTAACTGAGCTGAAGTATTCCACTAAAGGCAATACTAATCTCTCTCGTTTTACACTCTCATTGAGTTTAGACAGATCAACACAAACTCTCACACGGCCCTTGGACTTAGGAACTATGACCATTCCTGAACACCGGCCAGTGGGTTGGTCCACTCGTAAAATCACTCACTCGCCTTGCATTTTCAACAGTTCATCCTCTACTTTCTTAATCAAGAGGATACGTATACGTCTGGGGGTTGACAAGGAGAAGACTTTGCATCTGATTTCAGACAGATAGTGTACTCTTCACTCATCTTTCCAAGGCCTTTAAAAAATTAGGAAATTCAGCTTGAACATCAGCCACCTCACTCGGATTACTTTCAGCTTTGTGTACTGGCTCACGGCCTTTGATTAATTGCAGAGCTTCTACGGCTGGTCAAGTAAACATCTGTCATTCATCTCACCACAAATATTTCTTGCTGTGTGGTCAACACTTTGACTTGTAGGTTGGCAACAAACTTCCCACGCACATCTAATGCATGTCCTCCGGACCACGTAGTGAATGTCTGGTAGCAGTTTGCAGTTTAGCGTTACTGAAACTTGTTTGTACACTCTCTCTGGTATCACCGTAACGTCTGCACTAGTGTAAATACTGAACCTCAACTCTATCCCATTCACTTTCACATTGGTTATGCAAGCACCTGTTACAGTTCCAATTGATTGAAATCCCAAGCATAGACAACCGCGACAATCATCTGACTCAACACTAATACAAGAAACGCTCTCTATCTTTTGTGTGGTTTTACACATAGGTGCGCAATGCCCTACTCGTTCATACTTATAGCATTTCGCCGTTGCTGCTGGACAGGCAGCTCTACCATGCAACGGTTTCTGTCCGCATCTGGAACAGCTGTCTTGTCTGTTTAGTAGCTGGGGTAGAGGATTTGCCCTTCACGCCTTCGTGGGTACTGTAGTAGCCTTCTGTAACTTCTGAAACAAGTTCCGTTTGGAATGTTTGGAAGAGGCATTCCATCGTGTGCGTATTGTCTCCATACCAGTCGTATCAGGTGTTATGGGCGGTTCCACGGAAAGATGTCTGCGAATGGCAGTCTGTTGCATCTTCACCGACTCACTTTGTCGAGCTCTCATTATGGCTTTATCGAGTGTAAGGTCTGCGTCCATTTGGAGCGTCTCCGATAACTTTGCATCGCGCAGTCCCCCAACCATTCGGTCATTAGCTCCTCAAGTAAAGCCCCGAATTGACAGTACTCTGACAAGGTGTATAAGGCAGTTACAAAGCTCCCTACTGGCTCGTCGTCCCCTTGACGGCGGTAGTTAAACTTTGCACGCTCAAAAATTGCATTCCTTCTCTTCACGAAGTGAGAATCAAACTTTCGCTTGACAGAGTCGTACATCTTGCGCTCGTCTTCCGTCAACGTGAAGAAAGCTAAGATATCCTCTGCTTTCGAGCCCATCAAATATACTAATGCGGCTATCCGCGTGGATTCAACATTATCTGAAAGACCAGAAACCAATCGAAATCGTTCAAAGAGCTTGATCCAGACGTGCCAGCTATCTTGTTGAGAGAAATCGAACTGCTCGGGCGGCGCTATCTGAAACGTTGCCATAATCCCACTATTCTGACACCATTGTTGTCTGTTTGCTCAGTAGCATTTGACTGATTGTATTATAGCACTACGCTGTTGATTATCACCAACGCAGTAGCGCAGGTATGTATAGGGTTGAGTTTATGTTCAGTTCTTCTGTAAGAGCTGGTATCGGCACCAACCTTTTATGTTACAAAGCTGAGTTCTATGTCAAATCTCTGCGCTTGCAACGGAGCATTTGTTATTTCCATGACTACTCAAATTTGTCATAGCAGTGCATGGTCCCCTCTTGAGGGACCGACCCCCGCGTAAAATTTCTCGATGACACGAACGCTACGCCTTCCAGTTTATTGAATACACGCCCACACCAGTCCAGTGTAGACTGTACGTGTCGTCGCCCTCCGCAACGCTTCCAGCGATCGAAGAGTTTAGACTGATTGCAGCCGCGGCCGCTTGCCTACCGCTAGCGTTTCTCTCTAAATTCTGATTGCATTTGCACCGAATCCAACTGACACGTTCCCTGCACCGAGAACTACACGGGGATTGTGTCGATTTCTACCGTCAATGTTCACCTCGCCAACGCTGTGTACTGCACATCTGCTCGCGCACATCGTTACCAGCAAAATGGCGGTAACGCCATTGCTGTTGTCGTCGTATCGAAACTCCTGCACAAATGGCGTTCCAGAGCCTTGTCGTGATGCTCTAATAATTCTGTTAAGCTCGTCGTATTCAAAACTCTCCTGCAAACCCTTTGTACCGTCCACTCGTTCAATGACGTTCTCTGCGTCATTGAGTGTGTACTTGATATCTTGCACGGTTACCCTATTCCCGTAAGTACGTATGGAAAGCAAAGTGTGAGACAACGCATCGTAACCATATTTCGTCACTAAACCATTTCCTCTTTGTCGTTTAGTTACTTGGACATTCGAATTGAATTCAAGTGCTTGCCATTTAACTCTTTCCATAATTTCGACTATTTTTGTAACTCAATTGTTGTCATCATACATCAGGGTGGACGAAAACCCTGTTGGATAAACAATGGCAGTCAGTCTGCCAGTAGAATTGTAATCATATTTAAGTGTCGAATTGTACTAACACCCATTTGCAGATAATTTTGGCAAATACAATTCCGGCAATTGAAACTTTTGGTCAACTTGAATAAGTAGTCCTTTTAGATCATTCGTGTAGTTTAGACAGTATTTGACATCAGTGTTAACGAAACACTCTGCTACAAGTTTGTCTGGAAATTGTTTGCTGAATTTGTAGTAGTGACTGCATTCCGCGCTATTTGCTGCCATAGCTCTGCCGCGTTGGTCCCATTCAAAAGTGACATTATTTCCGTTTGAGTCTTTCTGCCAAATAAGACGTATCCTGCTGTCATGTCCGTATTCATACCTTATACAATTAGTGGTACCATCTTCACTGACACAACGTTCCTGTCAGGATGAATAATAGCTTGCTTGTGTCCACCTTCGTTTTACGCGATACGGAGAAGCCAATCAAAGTCTTTGTCATTGATATGACCTTGAACGCCCAAAAGATTACCGTCAAGATCGTACTAATAGCGAAGTTGCTCTTGCATTTCATCAACTACCTCCACTACTAGATCTGCAGCGTTTGTTACATGTTTATTTCTTCTGCCAAGAGAATATATGAACTTTATATTGGAGCCAACAGTTCGAATGTTGACTTTCCGGCTAGGAAAAAGGGAGTTGGTCACACTGAATACTCGTCCATATTCATCTCTTCCATAATCAAGTGTTATTACAGATTCTGTTCTGGTTTGTGTGAGGCAACGTTAAGGTTTTGGGTTTACCAAACTTGTCATATTCTGTAGATTCTGTAATAATGTGATTGTCATTTTTCAAGGTTTTGATTACTCCTACGCGTCTGCCGTGTCGATCAGAATACTGATAAGATGGTGGACCAATGATAGACTGAATTACTTTGACATAAACAGCATTAGAAAATGGAGCACACGAGACTGTATTTGCCAATGACTTGCTATTGTATTGTGTCACCAGGTGGCTATCACAGTACATCAGAGACGTATTAATAACCCCTTGTCCTTGAGATGAGACGGCTTGCAATTCTCTTATAAGAGTATGATATTGATGAATATTAATATCACCACTGTCTCCAGTTTCTTTTAGAATTTGACCTGCTGCTCCATGAGCCCAATACTGACAAAATCCAATAAATTCGCGATACTTGAATTGAAATCGTCCACTTGTACCATGCTCCATATTCACCATTTGAGGTTTGCTTTTCCCCGATGCCAAAGATTCCACACGAACAACATTGCCTCTTGAGTCACGAGTCGACGTAGTGACGATTTCGTACGGTGTATCAGCAAGCAGTGTTTCTGAAGTGACGGTGCCTGTCTCTATGTCAATGTCTGTCTTCCTTTATTTTTATAGACGAGTCATTGACGTCCAGTTCGAACAGTATGTCTATGGGAAGAAACAAGTAAGTCATTTGGAAGATTTTCCCACGCTACTTGAGATGTTTCTATAATTTCTTCCGGCAAGCCAATGAGCCATTTCGATGCATCATTGCGATATTACCTGTAGTTGTTTTTCATAAATCCCGTACACGTCTGAAGCAGCGTAGTTTGTGTCGATTGGATTGCCAAAACCATCGAAAGCAGTCTCTCTCCTTTCTGACCTGACCAGTTGACCAGTATCTGAGTTGCTAACTTGCGACTGTTGCACAACTTTGTATGCAAGAAAGCGTCGGTTGTTTTCGGTTGTAGCTGAATGTCTTTCACACTCCACGTGTTGTTCTGGTCTGCAAGCAAAAAGCCACTTTGACAAAAAGTGCACAATCGTTCAGGCAACGGTTTTTTCTTCCGAGTAAAGTCATGACTAAAATCTGTTGTCAGACTTACTCCCGTTACCGACTGCGTGCTAGTGATCTGAGCAAATCCCAAGCTCGCGTGTGCACAGCAAAACCAGCATGAAATGTGTGACAAAAGACGTTTCACCCGAACCGTAATCGTGATCGATAGATTGAACTAAGTAACGTGGTGATACAGGCAAAGCAACGTATTGACCTTTTGCCTCTGAAACGCCATGCGCCAGAGTTTTAGAGAAAACAGATAAACTGGTCATGGGTTCATACATCAGCAATGTCCATGATCCAAAACCATTTGAAATTGGTCAATTTATCCAAAGGAGAAAGTCCCTGGCTTGGCACCATGTACAGCGTGCTAAAAAAGGGATCGTTCTTACAAGTATAGAAATGAAGATGATAGGCTCCAATGTCGACACGACCGTCTCCGGTCACATCGGCAACAAACGTTTCATTTACATCAGTGCTAGATCCAGACTCCACGCCTGAAGAAAGCTCAATTTCTTCAAGAGAAATAAACTCAAACTTTCCAGGTAAAGAGTAAGCAACGCAAATCAGAAAACGATCTTGCTGCTTGCCAGGTGTGCGGATTGCTACAAAATTACGTCTGCCGTCACCGTTCATGTAAAAATATGTTGTTCTACCCTGCAGGGACTGCTGTAGTGCCGTAGTCAGTTCCAAGCAGGAGGCCCACGCCAAAATTGTTCCACACTCCACACAAACTCGAAAGATCGTTGCTCTGCATTCTTAGTTTTAACATTGATACGACCCAAGTAGGAATCCGGCCCGTTCGCGAATGGGCTAGCCCATTTGGGAATTCTCATACGGGCTAACCCATTCGCGAATAGGCGCGCGAAATACGAACCCGCGTTAGTTCTAGACATGGCTGATCACCTTCGGGACAGCTTCCGCGAATTTCTGCAGACACTTTCAGCAAAACAGAACTCGCAATTAATTACTGAAGAGAAGGCGATGTGAATCCGACGAGTTCTGGCGAGTGGAGATGGAAAGCACGCGCCAGTTGACAGCCCTCGTTTCAGATTTTATGTTCGGAGCAAGGGATTCGCAGTAATCGACCTGCCCGTGCTAGGACTGAAAGAAGTTCTTTGTGTGCCTGCACCAAAGGTCAGATGTGTCTGAATTTCATATGTATAATATTATGCATGTGCATGTGTCGACTGTGTCTGCCCGCCTGCTAGTCTGTTTGTTTGTGTATGACAGGTATGTGAGTCATTGTAATGTCCCTACTTGTATTAGATTAGACATTAACTTAGCAATTCTTCTCACCTCTAGCAGATATCTGCTCGTTTGTTTGCCAACTTAATTAATTAGGAATATGTAAATTATTAATGCAATTGATGTGGTTATATACTGTATTGTTTGCTATCTTTGTAACAGGGAAGTGAAACAAAGACATCTTCGCTTGGGAACTGGCTGAAAGTAGCGAACGTGTCTGAAATATATGATATCCTCATAACTATCCATGAAGGCTCTAGAGTGCACGCTGGATATCGGAAAGTTTTTGCAGATGTAAGTATCTTTGGATAGATGAGTGGGTGGGTGGGTGAGGTTGGTATATGGTGGGTGGGTGGGTGGGTAGGCGGGTGGGAAGGCGGGTGGATGGGTAGGTGGGTGCACTGGTAGGTGGGTTGACTGGTAGGTGGGTTGACTGGTAGATGGGTGGATTGGTAGGTGGGTGGATTGGTAGGTGGGTGAAGTGGTAGGTGGGTGAGTGGGTGGACGGGTAGGTGGGTGAGTGGGTGGGAGGGTGCGCGGACGGGTGGGAGGGTGCACGGACGGGTGGGAGGGTGCACGGACGGGTGGGAGGGTGACCGACGGGTGGGAGGGTGAACCGACGAGTGGGAGGGTGCGTGCATGGACGGGTGGGAGAGTGCATGGACGGGTGGGAGGGTGGGTGGATGGGTGGGTGGATGGGTGGGTGTGTGGGCGAGTGGATGGGTGGGCGGGTGGGTGAGTGGGCGAGTGAATGGGTGGGTGAGTGGATGGGTGGGTGAGTGGATGGGTGGGCGGGTGGGTGAGTGGGCGAGTGGATGGGTGGGCGGGTGGATGGATGGATGGATGGGCGGGTGGATGGATGGATGGGCGGGTGGATGGATGGATGGGCGGGTGGATGGATGGTGTTTCAGAGATTGTGTCTACCTTAGGTTTAAAAGCAGTATTTTGGCATCCCGAGACCTGCAGTTCAACAATTTGTGAAGACATGCGTTATCTGCGCATGTAAAACGCCACAAATGTCAGTAGCTACTGTCAAGCCGATTATTTCACCAGGTTTCATGCGAAGAGGCCAGATAGATCTTATTGATATGACAGTAGACCCTGATGGAGACTTCAAATATATCGGTCATTATGTTGACCATTTTACCAAATTCAATTTCCTGTGGCCTCAGCATAGGAAGAAGTCAGTGGAAGTGGCCAGATGTCTTATTGAAAATGTCTTCAGTGTTGTTGGTCTCCCACTTATATTACAGCATGACAATGGGAAAGAATTTTGCAATAAGGTAAGAACATTACCTAAAGTCTCAACCAAAAATTTATTACTCTTGTTCTTTTATTTTGTTGCTACAGATCATTCGAAAAGTTGTTAGATTATGGCCAGGAGATTGCAAAATTGTGACAGGTCGTCCACGCCATCCTCAATCTCAAGGACTTGTCGAACAGGCCCATAGAACTGTACAACATATGCTTGCTGTCCGTCGTGCAGAGTATCCAGGAACGGGATGGACCAAATATCTTTCCTTAGTGCAATGTACTTGTGCTACTGACGTTGCATCACAGATTATGTTTTAGATTTGTATTCTTGTACACAGATGCTATGAACACACAAATCCATAGTGCAATCAATGTGGCACCTTATGACGTTGTTTTTGGACAGCCCCCAACAGATGGTGTGTTTCCTGGTTGCCATAAAGATGTTCAACCTGAAGAAGAGGATTTGCTGAAGGTTCTAAAAGATATTCCTACATTGACTGACAGTACAATGAGGCAGTTACCCTAATACTTTTCCAATTATTTTACTTGTATCTTGGTGTTAGAATATGGCAACGATTCCCCTGATGAAGGAGATGGTCATGTGGAGGATCACACAGTTTCTACATGTATAAATCAGTGTGTGTGTGTGTGTGTGTGTGTGTGTGTGTGTGTGTGTGTGTGTGTGTGTGTGTGTGTGTGTGTGTGTGTGTGTGTGTGTATGTGCATGTGTGTGTGTGCATGCGTGCGTGTGTGTGAATATTGAAACGTTGACACAAACTAGATAACCTAACTGTTGCTAGCTGACATAACTTGTCAATTTGGCAATGCTACCATCGCCTCTCCTCCAGACAATGACAATGACAATGATGACATAGAGACAGTAGGAGGTACCTCTTCATTGGCTGATGGTTAATGATGCAGTTACACAATGTTCTTCTAATTATTGTACACGTCTACGATGTTAGATGATGGCATTGATTTTTCTGAGAAACGCTTTGTGGAGATGGATGAAGTTTCTACGTGTACAAAAAGTATATTTAATGTTGCCAGTAATTAACCTTAGTCTTACAAATGTATTGGTTCTAGCAGACAGAACATATCAATTAGGCAATGGCAATGATTATATAGAGACTTCAGAAGGATCAACAGGTATGAAATATACATACGTAATACATATGTACATACATGCATTTATGGTCTGTATACACCCTTCAATTATAGCAGCAGCAAAGTGTGTCTTTTTCTAATGCAGGTGGCTTGTTAGGAACAAGTAGACAACACATACAAAGAAGACAGAGAGCGTTAGATAATTACATCAAATCAGCAGAGAAGCAAATGTACAAGCATTCCAAAAGCAAACGGGTGAAACTACAACCATATGCAGTGGGTGACTATGTCACTGTTAGAATTCCCCAACAAGACAGGATGTCAACGGATCTCCCACGTCTTCTTGCAGTAGTGGTTGAAATCCGAGGGACAAAGAGAATCAGCTACCGTCTCAGGTACATGTAGTGGCTTCTTCCTTGTCTTCCATAAATTGATTATTTATATCCTATCAAAACAGGTCAAAGTACGGAGTTTTGGAGAGATTGTATGATGATAACAATCTAGAGGTATTTTTAGGCAAGATTGAGGATCTCAGTACGTCTAACTGGGAGAATGACTGAAAGATATCTCTAAGGGAAGCGGTGAGATTGGCTAGACAGAAGCGTGGAGGGTTGCCTGCAAGACGGTGCAAATGTAGAAAGGGATGTGTGACAGGAAGACAGTGTCCATGCCTTCATAATGGTACTGTGTGCCACAGCAAGTGCCACCGTGGAGCAAAATGTATGAATCTTGCTAGTTTAAAGCAACCAACAAAGCCATCAACAAAGCCATCAACATCAACAAAGTCATCAACAAAGCCATCAAGCCATCAAACGTTATCGACCAGTGACTGTAAGTGCAACAATAGTTGTACCGTTGTGAAGAAATGTAGCTGCCGGGCAAATAAGAAACTGTGCTCCCCCAAGTGCCATCGTGGTCGGATGTGCTGCAACGTCGGAAGACAAGAAGAGACTGAGATTATTATTGTGAACTTGAATGTAAAACATGAACGCCCAGCAAAGAACAACGATTGGTTACCTCATCTTCAGCTTGACAGAGGAGATGAACTGATGTTGCTAGGTGGGCAATGGCTCTATGACACACACATTTCAGCTGCACAACGTCTACTAAGGGATCAGTTTCCTACAATTGATGGACTAAATTCTCCTCTGGTGGGAATGTCTCCTGGGGGATTTACAGCAGCCACAAACGGTGCCGTTCAGATACACAACAACGAACAGCATCATTGGCTCACCTCCACTGCAGGAGTTATAGAAAGCTGTGCCCATGTATACGTATATGACAGTCTGTCATCGGGTAGTCTAGGACGTGCCCTTCGTAGGCAGCTTGTTGATATGTACAGGCTTCTGGCTGACAAGGATGGCAAAATTGATGTAGCCATCAAAGCAGTGCAGCAGCAGTTACGTGGGGAGGGAAACTGTGGCCCCTTTGCTGTGGCTTTTGCTACAGCATTGTGTCATGGAATTGATCCCAGTACTGTATCTTTCTCTGAGCGTTCTCTAAGAAAACACCTGCACTTCTGTTTTCAGTCAGGTACTCTCACTTGCTTTCCTCAAGTTAGCCGTACAACAAGATCTACTGACGTAAAGACGGCAATCAGCATCCATTGTCTGTGCTACTTGCACCTTCCTGGGAAGCAAATGGTCCAGTGTGATGACTGTGAGAACTGGTATCACCTGGACTGCGTTAGTTCATCTTCAAACGGTGTGGCGAGTGCGGCCAAAATTTCCCAACAACCAACTTGGCACTGTCGAGAGTGCACAAAGAGACAGAACTAACAATGATTGAGTCGTGTGTATTGTCTAGTTTAGATGTCTGTCTGTCTGTCTGTATGTATGTATGTATGTATGTATGTATGTATGTATGTATGACTGTATGTATGTATGTATGTATGTATGTATGTCTGTTTATCTGTCTGTCTGTCTGTTTGTCCATTAGTTTATCTAGGGTTTGTTTGCTTTTACAAGTTTCTAGCATATGTATACAAGTAGAGTGTATATGAGAATAAAGTATCTGTCTGTCTGACTGTCTGTCTATCTTTCTGTCATAATCATATATTTCATAAATGAAGCATAAATGAAGTTAGTCTGTTTGTCTGTCTGTTTGTCTGTTTGTCTGTAGGTATGTATGTCATTATATCTGTCTGTCTGTCTGTCTGTCTGTCTGTCAGTTGTATATTTAGAACATTGACATCTACTAATCTGTCTGTCTGTCTCTCTGTCTCTCTGTCAATTTGAGAGCTGAGCAATGATTGAGTTATGTGTATTGTCTAGTTGAGATGTCTGTCTGTCTGTCTGTCTGCCTGTCTGTCTTTTTGTCTGTCTGTCTATCTGTCTGTCTATCTGTCTGTCTATCTGTCTGTCTATCTGTCTGTCTATCTGTCTGTCTATCTGTCTGTCTATCTGTCTGTCTGTTTGTCATTCAAGGCCAAGTCCATTAGTTAATCTTTGACTTTGCAAGGACTGGTTTGCTTTCACAAATTCCTGGCGTATGTACAAGCAGCGTCTATATGAGAATAAAGTATCTGTCTGTCTGTTTGTCTGTCAATGATATATTGGCAACATTGAAGTCTACTTTAACAATCAGCTAGCTTGAAAATAAAAGGTCCAAGCATAAGTGACTAAAATCAGCAAAACTGTCACTTAATCATGGTGATTTAGATAGATTATTTGACTTTGACATTCTAGGCCAAGTCCATTAGTTAATTTATGACTGTATGTCTGTATGTATGTATGTGTGTGTGTGTGTATGTCTGTTTGCCTGTCTGTCAACACATATATTTCAACATTGAAATCTACATACAACACAACTAAGCAAGTCTACTGTCCCTATCGCACATAACCACTAACAAACTAAACATTGGTTTAGACCGCATTCTCACACGGGCTAGCTAGCCCATTCGCGAATGGCCCCCCCAGACTTGCCATACCGTTTGCGAATTTTAATATATGGCAAGACTCCACGTGTATGGTAAGAATCTGATATAAACTAGTCGACCAATCTGTAAATCGTTATCATACAGTAGAAACGGTTTTGACATTGGTTTAGACCGCATTCTCAAACGGGCTAGCTAGCCCATTCGCGAATGGGCCCCCAGACTTGCCATACCGTTTGCGAATTTTATAGCAAGCTGAGTTGGACAAAATTACACTCGCTACAAAAAGACACCGGAATTGCATGCACACAAAAGTATTGTGCACGCACGAATGCACTAGAAATGTGCACACAAAACACACTGGAATCGTGCACAGAAAAACACGCTGGAATTGTGCACGCATGTGTCCGTGTGTCGGTTTTTGTCTTTTTGTGTACTCATGTGTTTGTGTAACTGTGTGTTTGTATGCTTGTGTACGGTTGTTTTGTGTGTTTGTGTCCTTTCGCAAGAGTGGCGAGGTTGTTAAGAAAAATCAAATTACTTTATAAAGTTACGCATTATTGATAGTTTTTAAATTTCTTGGTGGTTTTGGAGGAATTGTGAATGTGATTAGATTAATATAGAGTTGGAAAGCAGCGTGACATCATTATTTCTCAAATGGGTTATTAAGATTTCGTATTTTTTTCTAACTAGTTTACAACACAAAATGTCGCATCCATATATAGCGTTCGAATATATAGATTTCTGTGATAATGTCTCAGTAAACCGCGCGGCTTTGCGTGCGCGTTTCCAGTGTATTTTCCGTGCCTATTTCCACTGTGATTTTGTGTGCACAATTTTAGTGTATTTTGCGTAATTCCATTTTTTACAATTTCAGGGTGCATGGTCCAGTCTATTTCTATGTGCATGCGTTACTAGTCTTTTTGTAGCGATCGTATTTTTTCAAATTCCATTTGCCCTAAATTTCAGTAACGGAAAACTGGACTCGTACTGCAGCTGTACGGTAAAAAATTGATCTAGACCCGAAGACGAATATGTAAATCGTTATTAAGCAGTCGGCATTATTTGGACATTGGTTTTGACCGCATTCGCAAACGGGCTGAATTCCTACTCTGTTCACCTCGTATTCTTATACGGGCTAGAGGATTCCCAAATGGTCAGCCCGTATGAGAATTCCCAAATGGGCTAGCCCATTCGCGAACGGGCCGGATTCCTACTTGGGTCGTATCAACATCATGATGGACGAAACGGGTCTTCATGAGTGGATTCTTTTGTTTGTTAGTTAAAAGGTAGGTGGAGTCGGTCTAAGTAAGTGATTGACGTTGACCGCAACAGTAAAATGTTCTATCTGAAGGTTTTCCAACCAAAAAGTGTGAGTTTTGGTTTTGACAAGCGGTGACTCTGTCAACACAATTGATAAAACATCTGTCGTAGAGGACATCAAACCCTCAAACTGAAGATCCAACTATAATTAATGACAAGACCATTATTGATTGAGCAGCTGAAAGAAGGGCATGACTGCATGTTCTCCACTATCTGTTTCTGAGAGGTGACCTGGGGCTAATTAAAAATGTAGATCAATCAAATACGGTTATTGTAACTCCTGTTTATATGGCACCAGAAGTCAGTCATGAAAACCCTCACCGTCGTCTCACATACATCTACAGTCTAGAAGTGGTACCGATAGAAATATGGTTTGGTGAGCTGGATCGACACAAATAACCCAATCAATAAAATTAAAAATATTAATTAATTTAAACGGTCACGAAAAACCGATATAGATCTGACACGCTCACAAAAATACATCTGAATTTCTTCACTCAAAATTCCATTGACAACTGCTGCTTGCAACACACATTTAGCGACGGTACCGTACTAAAAGACGAAGTCCATCAAATCATGCAGCCGTAATTAAAAGATGAGCTACAGCGAAATTAATTGCAATCACAAACATATTTAGCTGTTTGGCCAGCAATAGCAATCAATGGTGGCAACACAATACACGTGCAACAGCGCGCCAATAATATATATCCAACTATAAACCAAGACACACTTAAAAACACTAAATATTCACGTTGTGTCCTTGTTGGTATTAGAGATGCCGCTTCCAAGTTTCGGTAGCCTCTGCGTCTACTTGTATATGCAGATACATCAGTTGCGTCTTGTGCATGTAAAAGAAATCGGCACTTCCCTGGGCCTGAAAGTAAACTGCATGTGTGTGAAGGTTGAAACTCTTCGCAAAGTGTCTGGCAAAACTTTGAACTGTTCGGTCTACGTCCGTTCGAATGTCAATCGTTGCTTGTGCGTAGTGATTGGGTTTTCTTACACCGCCAAAAAACTTGGTCACCTTTTCAAAGTCTTGTGCAACGTTGCTAATAAGAGGAACTTGTTTAGCAACCCACTTGTTGAGTAAAGGGAGTAAGCTGTGTTCGTTGCTTCTTTTATCCAACTGCTGCACAAAGGCATTTTTGAATCCGTTCCAAGCTCCTTGTAACGTGTCTTTCAAAATGTCGCCAAATTTTCCGTTGATAGCATCTCTTGCTGCTGCGTTGATGGCTCCTTCGATGGCCTTCGATGCCAAACCGTGAATGTCGAGCATGAGGTAGGGAATATTGTTGTATGAAATCGTAAAGAAGTTAGACACTCCCTTGTCGATCACGCCAGCTACGTCGCTAGCAACAGATCCAACAACTCCCATTAGGAGTCCATCAAAGATATTTCCGCCGTGACCGAGGGCTTTCAGTCCCGCCTTAGCAGCATCGATGAGCAACTTTTCAGCTCTCGTTGCGTCCTTTTCGATTGAACCGAGACCGTCTGTGGCGATACTGGTGAGGCCGTCTATAATGGCGTCGCCCCAGCTCGATCCGCGAATTCTGTCGTTGATGACAGTCCAAACAGATTCAATCCAGAACTGTTCCGTTAAGGTGGCAATTACATCGATGGCAATTGTAATTATATCATCAACAATTGGAAATTTTCGAAGAAACTTTGCCACGTCGTCGACGATATGAACTATAAATTTACCTACACCTTCAGCAATATGAGCAACGAAGTGACCAATGCCGCTAAAAAAGTGTCCTATCGACGAAAAGAATCCGTATCCGCTGGGATCAGATCCACTCAGCGGATTGAACCGTCCGTATGCGTACGCGTTGTACCCGACCAGGCTGTACGAATCGTCGTTGGTTGGATCTGGTGAAGTAAACATGCAGAGAGAGCTGTCATACAGTCTTCCTCCCATGTGAACCAGATCACCTCCAATGTCTAACAGCTGCTCATGTCCATCGTAGCCTTGCTGGTCTGTGCCTTGATATGGAGACAACAGATTGTTGGCCTCATCGAGAGACAAAAATTCTAAGGTTTCAACTGTTTTATCTCTGCGTTTTAGCGGTCGCCAGGTACGAGGAGATCTTGGAGATCCACAAACATCAAAACTGTACTCTTGTAATGTATTACCAAACACATCGGTAACAAGCGACAGAGACCCTTTGATATCAGTGTACGGATATACAAATTGATCACCTGGTATTTGAATATCTGTAACGTTGCCATGAGAATCGTTAGCTGTCTTTTCGGTACCGTCAATTACGCGAACCATCACGGCGTACGTCTGAATGTAATGTTTCTGTACAGTAGAGGATTTCAGTACCGGATCTCGCGTTGTCTCTTCATGGTAGAGATCGTCGACATATACAGTAGTGCGGTACGTGTGCAGAGTGACGTTTGGCAAAGCGTTATCTTCTTGTGGAGAGTACAATCTCACCATGTCACGACGAACCATCAATTGCCCTGTCAGCGTGTAGTCAAACATAGAAGTGAATGGACCACGCGTTATATTTACTGGTTTGTTCATTGAATTGTAGCTGATGTACGTTCCGTTACCAAAAATTCGATTGCCGTTAGCATCGTACGTAAACGGTGGAGAAGACTTCCCGTCACGATTGACTTGTTTGACTGCATGTAGGTGCTCTTTCAAACCATAACTCAGCTTTCCGATGTCACTTTTGGAGATCAAATTGCTGATCTCGTCGTATCTAAATATTTGCGAAAATAGAGTAACACCGTCCGAGTTGTTTTGTACTGTTGCTTTTGTAATCCTGTTCAGCTGATCGTATTCAAAACTCTCCTGCAAACCCATTATATTGTCTTTTCGTCTAATGACATTCTCCGCGTAATCTAGTGTGTAATTCATGTCCTGCACGTTACTTTCTTTCCCATAAGTGCGAATGGAAAGCAAAGTGTGAGACAGCTGATCGTAGTCATACTCCGTCAATAGACCATTTCCTCTTTGTTCTTTAGTTACCTGACCATTCGGATTAAACTCATGTGCTTGCCACTGACATCTTCCCATCATGTCGAATATTTTTGTGACTCGATTGTCATCATCATACATCAGCATGACGGAAAAACCGGTTGGATAAACAATACGAGTCAGTCTTCCAGTAGAATCGTAACCATATTTGAACGTCGAATTGTACCAACATCCATTTGTAGATTCAGTTGAAGAATCCAGCAATAGAAACTTTTTGTCAACTTGAGTAAGCAATCCTCTTGCATCATACGTGTAGTTTAGGCAATAATTAAAGGAACTATTAACAGAGTATTCTGCTACAAGTTTGTCTGGAAATTGTTTGCTGTATTCGTAGTAGTGGCTGCCTTCCACGCTATGTGTCGCCACAGCTCTGCCTCGCTCATCCCACTCAAAAGTAACGTTGTTTCCGTTTGCGTCTTTTTGCCAAACGAGACGTCCCCTGCTGTCATGTCCGTATTGGTACATTATACGCTGCTTAGGGTCACTTTGATAATATCCTTTGTCGGGATGAAGAAGAGATTTCTTGTGTCCACCTTCATCGTAGGCGACACGGAGAAGCCAGACGGTAGTATGGTCGTTGGTATGAGCTTGAACTCCATGAAGATTACCGTCCGGATCATACCAATAACGCAGACGCTCATTCAATTCACCGACTACCATCAGCACAAAATCTGCAGCGTTCGTAACATGTGTCTGCTTTCTGCCAAGAGGATCTTTGAACGTTATGTTCGAACCAGAATAGTCGATTGTCAAATTACGACTGGGTGAAAAAGAGTTTGTCACACTGACAACTCGTCCAAATTCATCTTTCCCATAGTGCAGTGTTGTCACAGATTCTCCTGCTGTGTATGGCAGCGACGTAGCCGCTGCTTTACCAAACTTGTCGTACTTCGTAGATTCTGTAATAGTTACACTTTCATTTTTTAAGGTCCGAGTTGCACCCACGCGTCTACCTTGTCGATCGAAATACTGATAAGACGGTGCACCAATGATAGGCTGAATTACTTTGACATAAACAGCATTAGGAAATCCAACGCACGAAACCGTATCTACCAATGGCTTGCCGTTGTATTGTGTGACTGGTTGACCATCACAGTATATCAGAGACGTATTGACTCCTTGGCCTTGAGATGAGATGACCTGTGTCTCTCTCATAAGAGGGTCATAACGATGAATAATAATATCACCACTATCTGTTGCCTCTCTTAGAACTTGACCTGCTGCTCCATGTGCCCAGTACTGACAAAATCCAATAACGTCACAACTCTTCACTTGAAATCGTCCACTTGTGTCATACTCCATATTCACTGTCTGAGGCTTGCTTTCTCCAAAAGCCAAAGATTCGACACGAATAACGTTGCCTCGTGAATCACGAGTCGAATTGGTTACGACTTGATATGGAGTATTGGCAAACAGTGTTTCTGACGTGACAGTGCCTGTTTCCTTGTCAAATTCCCGCGTTGCACTGCTTTTCCTGGTGATCCACAGATCACCATTATAATCAGTTTGTAACCCTTGCCCATCATTGTTATCAATAGTAAAACCTTGCGGAAGGTTAGTTTTCCAATGCACTTTAGATATTTGTGCAATTGTTTTTGGCAATCCAATGAGCCATCTCAATTCATGATCATTACGATACGTAGTGTTAGTTTCTTTCCTGTACTCACCGAACTCGTCGGAAGAAGTGTAGCTTGTGTTACTAGGATTGCCAAATTTATCAAAAACAGTTACTCTCGTTTCTGATCTAACCGGTCGCCCCGCTTCAGTTTCTGAGTAGGTTTTCTGGTCCTGTTTGCAAATTCTGTACGAAAGGATAGTGTCGCTCTTTCCTGGCTGTGGTTGAATGTCGACCACGCTCCACGTGTTGTTCTGGTCCGCAAGCAAAACTCCACTTCGAGAAAAAGTGCGCAATCGCTTAGGCAACCCTATACGTCTCTGCACAAACTCTTGACTAAAATCTGTTATCTGACGTATTCCCGTTTCCGAGTGCGTGCTGGTGATTTGAGCAAATCCCAAGCTGCCGTAACCTCGGGTGTGCTCAGCGTAACCGGCATAGAAGTGCGTGACAGAAGACGTGCCACCCAAACCGTCGTCGTGATCGATAGATCGGAGTAAGTAACGTGGCGTTACTGCCACACTGATGGACGGATCCGAAGCGACGGAAAAGTTAAAAACTTTTTTAGAGTAAGCAGATGTACTGGTCATGGGTTCGTACTGAAGCGACGTCCACGATCCAAAGCCATTTTCCAGTCTCGTCAATTTATCTAGAGGAGAGGCTCCCTGACTCGCCACAAAGTTCAAATATGATTGGTCTCTGCACAGACGATAATAGAATAACCCAAAGTCGACACGACCATCACCGGTCACATCGACTAAAATCGGTTCGATTACTTTAGGGTGATGAACAGGTACAAGACTTGCAGGAAGTCTAATCTTTTCAACAGCACTGAACGCAGTACTTCCAGCTAGAGAGTATGCAACGTAGAGAGAGTAATCATTTTGTTGTTTGCCGGGCGTACGCATTGCTACTAAATCTGCGGTCGCGTCACCGTTTATGTCAAGAATAAATTGTTTTGCTGTCTCCAATCCCCAGCCAAAAGGCAACGTTGATATAGTGGTTGGAATAGCAGGAGTAAACTTGCCATCACCTTTGCATTTGGATACCCACACAGACCATCCCGCGTTATCAATTTTAGATACCAGAAGTCCCAAATGACCTCCACCTAAATTGGCCATTTGAATTGTGTGATTGCCTTCCAAGCCAACGTTATCACTGTAAAGGATTTGCTGTACTAATGGTCCATACAAACCATTGCCTTCGGACTTAGACACAAAAGCCACAATACCATGAGAGCCTGCATAAACAACAACTATATCGGGTGATCCATCTCCGGTTACATCTTGAAAATGCAATGGCATTCCTTTGTCCAAACCAGTAACGGCGCTAAGATGCGAGATTTTATCTTTGCCTTCCTCAAACCGACCCATGCCGTCTCCCATTGCAGTCATGACTTTCCATCCATTGCTGTTTCTACATGTGATCACTAAATCTAGTTGAAAATCTAGATTAACGTCTATTAGGATAGAAATACAGTTTACTGCTGAAACCGCGTCTAAAAATGTGTTTGTTTCGTTTATTATGCGGCTGTACTGAACAGCATCATAACGCCATCCCCCTAAAGCTTTCGCAGTCACCGCTGTTATGTATACAAGACTTCCGTTTATTTTAGGACGATGTCCACTCCGGTTATCGATATTGTAATCAACGATCAATACGGCCGTTACATCGGGAACACCATCTCCAGAAAAGTCGTCCATAAACACAGAGAAATTAGCAGACCAGTTATCTTTAACTGCGGCCATAAAATAGTAAAACTGAGTTCCTTCATTGCCGGATGTTTCAATTAGATGCTGATATTGTGGCATATCAGAATGAAAGGAGCCATTTCCACTGCTTATGTATGTCTGTATAAGAAAGCCTTCTGCCCTCCAGGTTGTCATCACGACGTCAGCTTTGCTGTCTCCATTTACATCTACTGTCAGCATCTTTGTCAACTCACGATAATAATCCTTTGTCGGTTTATCGCAGTCTTTGAATTCATGGTACCAATGCATCGGAACCATCACATGTCTTGGCATAAAAGTACTATTCCGAAGAGCATGAATCCCTAAACCGCTGTCATAAAAAAAATTCATGGGAGGATGGCAAATAGCATCACATCCATCACATAATTGGAAAGCCTTAAGAAGACTACGTCCACTGACTGGAGACTGTTCATAACTAAAATAATACGTAATTATTGGTATTATGTCTTGAGATAAGCTGTTTTCAGATGACTTTTTGTTGTTAAAATGAACTGGAAAATCTTCTGATTCTTGTGGCATAGTGGCGTACGTCCTTATTGATGACAATAGTTTAGTGGTACGAATTTGCACACCACTCAAGTAATGTTTAGTTACATCTGGCCTAGACATGTAGTTAAACTCTACTTTAGCGTTTCCTTCGGCGTAAGTGATAGCAGTACGGTACCAGTCAGCCGATCCGTCAGTAGATTGTTGGTATTCTATATTAATAATGTTGCCAAATGGATCACTTTCTGAGCTCGCCTCCCAAACAAATACTGCTCCATTTAATGCCATGACTCTAGAATTTGCCGTTCCGCCAAACGCACGCTTCACACCGTTTGGAAGATAAGCAGTCCAGGAGATCGGCCCTAGACCATTCCGTGGACCGTAAGCTTTGTACAAAATTTTGCTGTCCCGCGCTGTTTTATAAATTTCTCCTTGATAGTTTAGGGGATTAGGCGTCTGACCTCGAACTAATACAAGCTGATCTGAACCAGAGCAGAAAGCATCTTTGTCCGTTAACGTGATTCCTTGAGAGTATCCGTTCTGTTTCATTGTTTTTGGACAACGTGAGATGCTTGGTAAGAAAGCTATTCCCCATCCCTTACCCAACACGCCGTTGCCGGCATGTGCGCTGTATTTAAGAGAGATATCAGGATCGTGACCGCCCGTACCACGCGGGGTACTCAAGGGAATGGTAATGTCGACATCACCACTTGACCCACTTGCTTTTATATCTGCCTGAGTAATTCCTACGACAGGAACTCGAGCGGGCTCAAACTTGTCGCAGTACTGTACACTACTCTGTTGTAGTTTTTGAAGAGGCTGTTCGGCTTGAGAACGAAACATCTGTACCTGATCGTCGATTTTAGAATTTGTTGGAACCTTAAAAATCGTCGCGTTTTTAAAACGTTGCATGTCATCTTGAAAACTGCACATCAAAGGTTTCGTTTTAGAAGCGCTTGCTGTCGGGGCGTCTGTCGTTGAAGCCCTTCTCGTAATTATTGGAGTCTCCGTGTTTGTGGTTTTCATCATTAGAGTATTTGAGGTTAGAATCGCTGTCATTGGCGCGCTTGTCGTTAGACCTTTTGCTGTTGAAGTCTTTGTCATTGAGTTCTTTGTCGCTGGCGCGCTTGTCGTTAGACCTTTTGCTGTTGAAGACTTTGTCATTGAGTTCTTTGTCGCTGGCGCGCTTGTCGTTATACCTTTTGCTGTTGAAGTCTTTGTCATTGAGTCCTTTGTCGCTGGCGCGCTTGTCGTTAGATCTTTTGCTGTTGAAGTCTTTGTCATTGAGTTCTTTGTCGCTGGCGCGCTTGTCGTTAGACCTTTTGCTGTTGAAGACTTTGTCATTGAGTTCTTTGTCGCTGGCGCGCTTGTCGTTAGACCTTTTGCTGTTGAAGTCTTTGTCATTGAGTCCTTTGTCGCTGGCGCGCTTGTCGTTAGATCTTTTGCTGTTGAAGTCTTTGTCATTGAGTTCTTTGTCGCTGGCGCGCTTGTCGTTATACCTTTTGCTGTTGAAGTCTTTGTCATTGAGTTCTCTGTCGCTGGCGCGCTTGTCGTTATTCCTTTTGCTGTTGAAGTCTTTGTCATTGAGTCCTTTGTCGCTTGCGCGCTTTCAGCCTTCACAGTTGTCACCTTTCTTGTTGGATTCTTTGACAGATCGTTTGTCACTGGAGCTTCTGTCAGCAAAGGTGGAGCATCTGTAATATTGGCCTGTATCAGTAAAAGTGTTTCGCGATCACTGGTATTCTCTGAAGAAGAAGACTGGTCACGTGAGCGAACGTAAATGACGACAGGTACCACTATCGCTAACGTAATCACCACGGCAAGAATGAAAAGAAGCGCAATAATTAAACGTTTCATGTTTTGGTTCTGCTTTTTATCCATGACTGAGTAGCTTTTGCCTTTGCTTTCATTGGGTACTGGAAGTGGTGCGTCGCCTACAAGTTCTAGTTGAATTTCGTTGTTGCTATCCATGACTTAGAAAGTAACTGTAAAGAGAGAACCGCATTTAATTTAATAGATACATTTTTATATTAGCTAATATGCATTAAAGTTTAATTAAAACATTAAAATACACCGCGAGAAGCTGTCTCGTAACATGATTATCTGCAATTAATCTGTACTACTAGTAAATACGTGAACCTCTGTCAAGCGTCGCTTCAAAAGAAAGCTACAAAGCAGTACTCATTGGAAGTAGTAACGCTATCAGTAGTTACAGATTCTGCATGTCTTACTTAGTCTATCGCTTATACCGTCTAAAATGCGTACCTAAATATACATATTATAGGTATCAATATATTATAGGTATCAATATATTATAGGTATCAATTTACGTACAATATCTACGATATCCGTAGTTGGCGGCGGCTTGGCGACTCGCGATAACAACAAAGTCTCGTACATAGACCGAGCGCATACGCTTTACGTTTGTGCGTACAACGACAACAGGATTGAATACTCGTAGATTTTTAGGTAGCGTTACTTGAAATATATCGTTTCCTTTGTTTCTGATCACAAGTGACATCTTCCTGGCTAAATTGTCTTTCATGCTAGACAGCGCGAAGTGATTGGCCGCTGGTCATTGACGCTCGCTGCATACCATACAATCCTGAATCGTGACACCCATATATAGTCATTTTTTGGCCAGCCACAAAGATTTGGACAAATATAAGCCCGTTACCATACCGCTCCTCGTAAGTCTCGTGACTATTTCGAAGTCCCGGTCATATATGACTCGTAGCTTTCAACTAAAATTGACAGTGTTTGCATTTATCTCAAGGCAAAGCTGCATGCTCCTGACCGCGTCCATGGGTGACAGATAGTAGAACGACCCTTATGCAGATGAGGCACAGCGGCGACTTAGGCAGAAAACCTTTCTAATGAATAATTTTTTTGACGAATAAGCAGACGCGGACCTGCAGCGGCAGTACCACCAAGGTGTGGCGAGACAGTAGGTGGCACTACGCTATAGTAGTACATCTACTGTTCCCAAAGAATACCCCAAAGATCGTTTTACCGTGACATGGCGAGTGTAAAGGCCGTCATCAATAAGCCTGCGCTAACTTGAGGTTATATGCCTCGGCGCTGATCCATGTATCACGGATTATGCTGACGCGATGGCAAAGTGAACAGGCTTGTGTGACGCAGAGACATGTGACATATACGTCGGTGATTGTGATTGGTCATTGGACCGGTATTGTGTTTGAATGAGCTAGGTAGTATAAGAAACGGTATTGATTCTGATTGTATTAGATTTGACTGGGTAGCGGTAGCGAGTAGAAGTTGATTAAGATTGCGTTTTATAAAATATACGGCACGGTCAACCGTTAGGCAGTCTGCGCGTCCCCTCTCGATAGTGTGCTGCGTCCGTCTTCGGGAAATCTCTAACATCTGGGGCTTGTCCGGGAATGAGTCCCAGCAAGAAGATCAACCAGCAAATCGAGGAGGAACAGAAGAGACTGCGAGGTCATTCCAGTGGATCGTAGCCGTGAGTGGGCGTTCGAATGGATCGCCTTATAGACGCCGGCGAGAAGCTTGGCCTGAAAGATGAGAACTTAGAGGTGTTTGTTTCGAAGCAACAGGCGATTGAACGCGAAGAAAGCCAACTCGAACGCAAGGAGCGCCAAAGTGAGCGCGAGGAAGGTGAGCGTAGAGAAAAAAGAACGGCGAAAACATGAGATGGAGATGAAGCGACTTGAACTAGAGGCAAGCGCGCATGCAGTTAGAATAGGCTTGGGCGGCGCTAGAGGACCGAATCCCAGGTAACGAAGCTTCCTGTATTCGCAGATGGTACGGACGAGTTAGATAACTATTTACGACGGTTTGAGATATTTGCTACCAATTGTGCATGGAAGAAAACCGAATGGGCGTCCTACTTGAGCGCACTGTTAACGGGCAGAGCTCTTGATGGTTACTTGAGACTGCCGGATATCGCCGCTGACGATTACAAGCAACTGAAGCAGGCGTTGCTTAAATGGCACAATTTGACTGATAACGGCTACAGACTAAAATTTCGGCAGGAGAAACTGGAAAGGGGCGAGAGTCCGTCGCAGTTCATCGCGCGTTTGCTAAGCTACGTGAAGAAGTGGATGAGTCTGGCTGAAGTCGACGACACGTCGCCGGCACGGGTGCGTGACTTGTTCGTGAGAGAGCAGTTCCTTGAACCTTGACGGCAAGACTTAGATACATTTCTGCGAGAGAAGCTACTCAAGACCTTGGAGGACGTGACCGAAGCCGCGGACCGGTTTCTAACGGCGCGCAACAGACAACTTCACGTGACTCAACTTCGCGCAACTGGAGAAGTCAGTCTAGACAGTGGATCAGCCACGCATCGTGAAGGCGGGGTAAATTCAGTTAAGCCATCAAGTATCCAGTGCTTTTTGTGGCAGGTACGGTCATAGAGCCATTGACTGCAGAGAAAAACCCAAACAGAGCTGTTTCAGGTGTGGTAAGGCAGGCCACGAGGCAAGGAACTGCCGGAGCAATCCCAGGGCTGTAAATACTGCTGTCAAGTCCAACTGCGTGGTGCAAAAGAATAATCGCCTGGACTCTGCTACTGAAGCCCATGGTGTGTCAACGGATGACCTGGAAGAATCAGCTGATGATGGATGCTTACTTCTAGCAAATGGTAAGAAGGTTCCACTGATAAGCAGTGCTGTGAGTGAGGAATTGTCGGTGAATGGTCAGTGTATGCCAGTGTCAGAAGGGAGGGTTCGTAATTCGGGGGTACGTGTTTTGAGAGATACCAAGTGCAGTGAGGTGATAGTAAAGCAGAAGTTTATTCTTGATACCCAGTATACCGGGCGCTATGGATTGATGCAAGTGGTGGACAATACCGTTCGTAGAATACCAATGGCCACTGTTCACATCGAATCGCCGTACTTGACAAGAGAGGTCTCGGCACTAAGCCCACCTGATGCTGTGTATGATGTGATAGTTGGTAACGTCCCAGGCGCAAGGACAGCAGACAACTCGGATTCTGAGTGGCATATGGCCAAAGTGGTGACGACAAGATCCGGCGCGAAGAGAGTAGGTGATGCGACCCCTCTCAACGTACGACCAGTGGAAATTGGCTCAAGATCAACCGAGACAAGATTGTGGAAATGCAAGGTAAGGATGTCTCGTTACAGGAGTGTTACAAAAAGACCGATATCAAGAAGAAGGATCTACAAGAAGTTAATAGTTCTAAGTCAAAGATCGAATCCTCTGTCGAGTGTTCAAGCATCCCCGTGTCAACAATGCAAGCCAATTCAGCAGGTGGTGGTACAGGAGCAATTACAAAAGCAGGTGATGGAGCTTCAGCACGAATCTAATGGGGAAACACTTGGGCATTCGGAAGACAGTTGACAGGATACTCAACAACTTTTATTGGCCAGCCATACACGCTGATGTGTCGAGATTTAGTCGATCTTGTGACATTTTTCAGAGAACAATACGGAAGGGATCGGTTTCAAGGTCTCCTCTGCAAAACATGCCTCTCGTTGATCAGCCATTTAAAAGAGTCGCGGTCGACTTAATTGGTCTGATACATCTACCCAGTGAAGAGGAGCATTGCTAATTCTGACGTTAGTCGACTATGCCACGAGGTACCCTGAGGCTATACCCTTGAAAAGTGTGAGCAGCGAGACAGTTGCCGAGGCTCTGGTGAATATGTATAGCCGTCTTGGGGTACCTGAGGAAGTCCTTAGCGTCATGGGCACTCAATCTGTGTCGGAGTGCATGCAGGAGGTCTCAAGGCTGAGTATACGCCAACTAAGTAAAACAACGTATCATCCAATGTGCAACGGGTTGGTGAAAAAATTTAATAAAACGCTCAAGACGATGCTGAGAAGACTATGTAGAGAGCAGCCAAGGCAATGGCACAGGTATGTCAACCCACTGCTTTTCGCGTACAGAGAGGTGCCCCAGGAGTCAATAGGTTTTTCTCCGTTTGAACTACTTTACGGGAGAATAGTTCGAGGACCCATGAGAATCCAACGACACCTTCGGTCTACGGAGGATGATGCACCGGAAGCGAGAACTAGCTACCAATACTTATTCGAGTTGAGGGAGAGGCTTGAGGAGACGTAACGTATTGCAAGAGAAAAGTTAGGTAAGGCTCAAGTTAGGTAAGGCTCAAGTTAGACAGAAGCGTTACTATGACCGCAAGACCAAAGAAAAGAGTCTTGAGGTAAGGGACAAGGTGCTGCTGCTACGCTCTACTGACAGCAACAAGCTGATCATGCAGTGGAAGGGTCCATACCAAGCAGAGACGAAGCGTGGTGTCAACGATTATCAAATCAACGTCATAGGGAAGAGCAAAACTTATCACATCAATTTGCTCAAGAAGTATCAGGAGAGAGCCAAGGAACTGCGAGGTGGTTGAGCCTGTCAACAGAAACCCAATGATGGTCGATGGTGCTGTTTTGGAGAGGGTCTGCTCAGCCATCATTGAGGATGACGAGTCATGTGGTTCCGACGATGCGATTGACAAAAGTGAGCTACTAGATCTCGGTGATGGCCAGGCTGATGAATCATTTGAGGATGTCATCATTGAGGAGAACCTAACCAAAGTGCAAATGAGTCAGATCCAAGACATATTGACAGAGTTCCAGCAGGTCTTTACCGACCTACCAGGGGAAACTGACGTTATCTAGCATCGGATAACTTTGACTACTACTGAGCCAAATTAAAACCAAGCCATATGCGGTGCCATATAGCATTAGAGAGTCAATCAAGGAAGACGTCAGCAAAATGCTACAGCTTAAGATAATACGGGAATATCATTCCCCATATTCGTCGCCTGTCGTTGTCGTGAGGAAGAAGGATGGTACTAACCGAGTCTGTGTTGACTATCGAAAATTGAATAAAGTGACAGTGTGCGACGTGGAGTCCATGATTCCGATTGTAGACTTCATCCAAAATCTCAGGAATGACCGTTTCTTCACTAAGATCGATGTCAGTAGGGGTTAGTGGCAAGTACCTGTGGCACCCGACGACATCCATAAAACGGCGCTTTCTACACCAGATGGGGTGTATGAGTTTCTTTGGATGCCATTCGGCATGGTGAACTCAGGGGCAACGTTGACCAGAGCTATCAGGAAATTGTTGAGAGGAATGGAAAACGTAGAGCATTATGTCGATGACATTTTAGTTCATACAATTACGTGGGATTGTCATGTGGCGACGCTCCGCGAGCTGTTGAAACGACTGGCTAAGGACAAATTTACAGTCAAACCATCTAAGACCGTTATTGGGGCAGAAACAACTTCTTCTGGCGGCCATCAAGTTGGTCGCTGAACAAGTGCACCACTCGAAGAGAACTTTCGAAAGGTGAGAAATGCCAGTAGGCCATTGACTAAGAATAATGTGCGGTCATTTCTTGGCCTGACCGAGTACTACCATGAATTCGTCCCAGATTACGCATTTATAGTCGTACCGTTGACTGATGCTACTAGGAAGGGACAACCCAACCAAGTAATCTGAGGTGATGCTCAAGAGAAGGCCTACACGACATTGAAGGCTATAATAACAAGTCACCCAATTCTTCACCTTCCTGATCATAGCAAGCCATTGTTCTTGCAGACAGATGCTTCTGAGATGGGCATCGGGGCTGTGCTCATGCAGCAACATGGGGGCAAGATGTTTCCAGTCACCTACATCAGCAAGAAGCTAACTGAAAGGAACAAACGCTTCTCATCGATTGACAGAGAATGCTTAGCGATCGTCTAGAGTGTGAAGAAGTTAAGAACATTATTTTATGGAAGAGCGTTTGTCCTTCAAACAGATCACCAACCTCTAACATACCTCAAGCAAGCAAGATATCTGAACAATCAAGTGATGCGTTGGGCGCTATATTTACAGATTTACCACACGAAGATTAAAACGGTAAAATGGACGGAGAACAAGGCTGATTTTCTCAGCCGCATGGAGTGACGTCGATGTCTACTACGTGAGTACAAAGATGTGCTAAAGGCAAATCTTGTCTAGAGTAGAGAGTTGTGTGACGTCGAGACATGTGAAATATACGTCGGTGATTGTGGTTGGTCATTGGACCGCTATTGTGTTTAACTGAGCTAGGGTAGTATAAGAAGCGATATTGATACTGATTGTATTAGATTTGACTGGGTGGCAGTAGCGAGTCAAAGTTGATTAAGATTTCGTTTGCAGTATACGGCACGGTCAATCGTTAGGCAGTCTACGCGTTCTCTCTCGATGGGGTGCTGCGCCCGTCTTCGGGAAATCTCCAACATCTTGTTTCGTGTTTTGTTGTTGTGGGGTTACAGTAGTACAGTACTTTATGGCAGGCCCATCACTCATTCTCCGGCAAACCAATGCAAACGTAGTTGCTTGCATGCTTGGTGCAGCTCCTGCCCAAGTATGTATACGTTGTAATCTAGAACGAGAGAATGGGTCTGATATTGCGCAAGTCTTACTCACTTATAAACAATTTTATGCACAGGTTCTGCTTTGTCCATGTGACATTAACCAGTGTCCATCACAGTTAAATCAGTAGACAACCATCAGCATCATATGGTAGTCGGCTAGAACAGATTATCCACGAGGCTTACATTTAAAGTTAAGGCGTAACTTGACATGGGTAAGAACATAGGCAGGGTGGGGTCGGCCTCCAGGTTTAGTCGGGTCCCCTTTTGAGGGTGCAAAATAAAACAACATAGTGCTGTTCGTCGTTCAAGAAGGAGACTGAATGCCTCTGATAGACTCAATTTGTAGGAAGTTCCGTTATATGAACTCAATCTCATAGGGTATTTTGTTTTCTCATAACTAAGTGTGCAATGCTCACTGTACATTTCAATCTCTCTCTCTCTCTCTCTCTCTCTCTCTCTCTCTCTCTCTCTCTCTCTCTCTCTCTCTCTCTCTCTCTCTACATGCAATGTTTGGAGAGATCGTACGCGTCAAACCCATTAATGTCCATATGTAATCACCACGGCATTTAGATAATTTCTATCGAGTACTCTTCGAAAAAGAGTAAAGAAGAGTACAATTACGCTGTTGCATACTGCAGGGTATAATTCGTCTACTATAGAATAAAAATTATATCGTCTCTGCGAGATCTGTCAGAAATGGACCTCTTGGAAAATAGATCACGACGATCCAATCTGATCATCAATGAGTTGTTTATTGTGTGACATTACAGCGATTGGCATTCATATAGACGTAAGATATCATTGGAATCACCGCACACGGGACATTCGTACAGTCACTATATCAGAGGCTCCGCATTGATCAATAGCACGTGTTTAAAATATCTATGTAACGGCCGTAGAAGGCCTCGACTGCAGCACGCCTGCACGATATTTTGTGTCATCGGCGTACAGCCTTGATTATGGCTCCGTCGATGTCGGTGCCGCTCCATTCGTAACATAACTATACGATCCGTTCGTGACCGTTGAAGATGGTCAAGATTATTGCGTTGTCGAGATCCGTGGCACCCCAATCGCGGCATAAAAGCACAATGTGTTCGCGGTTTTTGTCAGCGGCCTCGAGCATATAGTGCTTGTGTCATCCAAAAAACGGCCTAGCCCTACTGTGTGCTGGCGTCCATCACAGGCAGTTCACTTCATAACCCAGTCGATATCGACTCCCCATACTGGTATATAGCCGTATACGACGTGATCGCGATCTTTCTAAGCAGCCCAGGGTGAGGTTCCGTTATTAGCGGTAGCGCCCAGCTAGCTCGTGGAGCAATAGCAAGATGCGTTTGTGCCCCCTCCATGCAGAATGGTAGTCCCAGTCAACATGTATACATAGCCGCCGCTTGCGCCCGCGACCCACCATGGCTGGCATGGTTGCACACCATTCGCGCACCGCAGCACGATGCGTTTGTGTCCAGCGCGTGCTCCGGTCACTATGGCACGGCTGATGGTGGCATGGCTCTTAGCTTTCGACATAAACGCACGACGGCTCTTGACCGTCACCCGCAGCCAAGAACATGGCTTCGTCCATAGTGCTGATAATTGATTATATCATTTCTCCGAAAGTGTACCCAATACAGCCACCGGTACACGGCAAACGTCGTCGTTTGGGCGCGTGTAAGAAACTGCTGCAAGATCTATAACTTTGCTGCAACCGTTTGCAAAGATGATCTCTCTTTCTTGCTAGTACTCTAACAGTTGTATCCATAACGACCTTTGCTAAACATGTTCTACCATTATAATATAAATTCATAAGTTCAAGATAGGCTGTGAACGGCTGTACGTCACTAGCAACACATGTATGGGTCAAATATGTACACATGCATGCGTATTTTGGTTGAAAGTGGAAAATGACGTAGGCTGGTCACCCTAGAAGGCACGCAAATAATCTAGAAAGCTGGTTTAGCTACTGAGTGTGTGCATATACTCGTATAGCTCTAAACTAGAAGTTCATATCAACAGAAGCTTGCATAGTAATTCTAAACGTATTAATAAAATGTCCAAGAAAGCGTTGTTACGTCTAACACTAGTAATTGAAGCTGTGTCTATACTCTTACTTCCACAGCTAAGTATTCTAAAATCACCCTAGGATTGTTACGAGGATCGAATTTAGACGCTATTTTCTTTCTAAACGCAATATATCTCCATCTAAAATCGTACAAAGCGACTGTTTCAAGTGGCCAAAAAAATCCGTACGTAGCCTGTAGTCGTCAAAGTCCAGTGTACAGTGTTCTAGAGTTATTACATACGGGACATAAAATCGCTCATGGTTACGCAGTGTTCGATTCCTGTATAATTGTCGTAAACCATGATTTCGCTCCAGTTGCAGACAGCTAAGTTAATTCTGTTGTCTATTTTCGACAGTCACAAACACAAATTACACTGTCCTGGTAAGAAGCTCTTTCATGAACGTTTTGTGAACCATTATTTTTCTCTTGTTGCCATGTAGTCTACGCCAAAATTGTACAAACTGATCGGTGATTAGAACGCATTAAGGACTTGACGCATTCTTGAGCGTAACAGACATAATCCCTACAAACGTACCAGAAGTCAGTTCACCCCTTCACGTTTCGAGTACGTGTACGCTGTAGCTCGCCAAGTCTCATGACTTTTACAAAGTCCCGTTTTTTCTACGGCTCATCGCTGAAACTAGAAAAATTACTACAATCACTTTTACTTATCGGATAAACATACAACTTTTATGAAAGCCTCTTATTGCAACGGAACTGCCTATATGTAAATCCGCAGTCTATACACATGCAATTTTGCATAAATTATTCTATAGCGCTGGATCGCGACGACACCGTACACTCCCACTGTCTGCATGTTTGTTACCTGTGAGAATCATGATGAAAACTACAGTACACATCTGCTGGATGGAAAGCGGGTCTAGCAGTAACCTAAGTGTAAGACAAATTGAAAAGTGGAGCTGCTATAGAGTCAAGAAAACCTCGACAACAGCATAGCCTGCTGGCTGCAAATGATACCAAATTTTGCATATTTTACGCAAAGCGGCAGACGCCATTGCCACCTGTGAGAAAAGAGTCGGTCATGCAAGCTGAGAAAAGACACCGCTTTGCTGGCTTTTCGTAATAGTTCGACTGCGCCATTTGTTGGTTTTCATATTCTAAAGACACCGTAGTTGTCACAATTACGGTAGGTACATCTACCGCACCTATAATAGCTGTTATCTATACATGACATCTTAATTAATGTTTACCTGTGTGAGCATGAGAACCTTTGAATGCACTAAAGATGTCGCATAAAATTGCAAAGTGGTCGGTAAGTACACGATGGCTTTATCTCAGCCACTGTAACAAACATTATCTGTGGCAGACGCAAACAGGTGCAAACGAGCATTTTAATTAGGCACAACGTCAGACTTGAGTAGTAAGTAACGTGTATACACACGCTTTCGTAAACAAGGCTTTGAATTAATTCGTTTTCTGTTTACAAATTTTTTTCTATGCTAACGCTTTGCCCTTCAGACTAAGGCGCGTATACTGCAAGAGCAACAGGGCACTCTAAAGTCAAAAAAGTGGGTGGAACCTCAACCTCAAAAAATCGTTTGGAACGTAGCTACATTTCAAGCTATCCTGTACATTGTGCGAAACCGTGTATAGCAAACACGTATAGCTTCAAGAAACGGCACGAACCGCATACATTCCAACTCTGCAATCTAGATACACCCCTACGCAAGTTCTCTTCGCGAGCTCTTCCATTCACCGCACAGCGCTTCTCTGTAGTGTCACAGCTCAATTTACTCGCTGCGCAACCAGCACATGCTTCAAACATTTCACTTTCTGGTTTCAAAGAAACCGACTGCTACTCTAGAGATATGGACGCGTTCGATTGGGAGAGGCTTCGTGTGCACGCACCTCTTCCAACTTCTACAGTACTGCTGCTAGAGTCGAAAGAGTCAACTCTACCGACTCTGCTGCTCGCTGGAAGAACACGCCACTCTTCCAACCTCTACCAGCTCGGGAGCTGCTCTTGGTTGGAAGAGGGGCGTGTCTTCCAGACTAGCAACATGACAAACTGCACCGAAGCACACGCGCTTCGAAGTGACAAACCACAATTTACGTCAAGAAGGGCCGCCACTGTCTGTCTTAGATCTAAGACACGATTGTGTCGTGTGGTGTTAATGGGCGGAGCTACAGACAGATTGGGTAAGACGCAAAGTATTTCGAGCTAGACGAGTCATACGATTGCGTTTTCTAGGTTTTCCCTATTTACCACTACAAACCAAAGTGACGGTAAACTCTAGCTAAGCAGTCAAATGCTGTTACACGAGTACCTCAACCATTCACTTCCTGGTTCGAACTTAATTATTGAAAGCCGGTTTGTCTACACACCATTTTCTTACGGTAAATCACAAACTAGTAGCTAACTGCTAGGCAAGACAAATTTCTGAATTGCAGCAAACCTAAGTTTATGATAGTCGCAGCTCAGAAGTAACATACGATCGTTCAGAACACAAGTAGTGATCGCATGTGCTCCCTACAGAATGCAAAATTAAGTTTTACTTACCTAACGCTTGTTGCAGCGCTTTCCGCAAATTACCGAACCACAGCTGCTGCTTCGTAGCTACACGTCACGATGAAAACTGCTATTAACTTGCAAGGGCAGCGAAAGTCATTAACAAGTGGGCAGACATAACGCGCGCTATAAGGCGAGGTCCGAACATGCGCTAATTCTCTATTAATCGTTTACCCTAGACGGGAAATAGGCGACAATAGCCCACTGGCAAAAGTACACTTTTTGAAAAGTGGCCTGACCAGCTTGTCCGACTCCATCGCTCCAAATTTGTTACAAAAATTAGCATAAACGAATAAATTTGCATAAACGTTTGTAATTGTGTCTCTAATTGCACCTTAATTAATATATTACACATAGACAAAGGTTGTCGTAAGTTCTAATAATATTTCACATTCTTAACATTTGTACTAGTACAGTGTAGTGTCGGCGTTTCGATCTGGTTAGCCCCTCCTCTTTCCTGGTTACATGCCCCGCCCAAGGTTTGAGTGAACCACGTGCAGTACCCAAACTCCAAATGTGTTCAGTCGCGATGACGTCGAAAAGTGTCGACAGTTTAATTATAGACACACTCCAAAAGTTATACATTCTCCAGACTAATTAGAATTCGCCCTACGAAACAGAAACTACGTTTCTTTTTTTCCTGTTTCAGAGTCCTCGACCGTCCAGAGATACGTCACGTGGTTGGTTCGAAGACCTTCGCATCATCTCAAACGGCAAGTTCAATGAGTATGATGAGTTCAAGTGACTTGGCACTACACTGTATTTTAACAAGTAAATTTTTAATTGAAAGGTTGATCGAAACAATCTAAATTTAGTTTTATCATCAATCAGTGTTCACCAGACATTATGATAAACACTAATTATTAGCACACCTTTTGACAATAAGAATTTTGATCAAAGTCGTTTACAAAATTACAAAAATATTTTATTTTTTCATTGTTCTAGACGATAAACTGCTCTAAAAAGGAGTTTGCGTGCAATTCTACTTGATAAAGTCATCAATCATCTCATCCAAGATACAGAATCATTATATCTGCCAGTCAAGAATGTAGAAATAGGTAGGAATACTCTCTGGTTAACTGCCAATAAAATATGAAAATTCAGAGTCATCACGTTGTATGTTTGAAGTGCTAAGAATAGTAAGTTAGACAGACACATTCGTGACAATATAGCTCTAGAACAACAGTAGACTAAAAATCGCACAATACAACCTACTCAGAAACCTCTCAAAATCGCCTGACCGAGATTAGGTCCCGTACGCCATCACCTTTCTCACCGCCCTGCAACAGTAAAACTGAAGCGAAAAAACCGGCTATTTAGTGGCCTAAACATCCAAAGCGAACCTTTCAACGGACATGACTAACGCAGGGACGTAGCCACCGGTCCAGGCGAATTTTTTTGGACGAGGATAAGACTTAGTCGCTGCAGCAAAAGTGGTCTGTTAGTACGAGGCTCGCGGCGCAGCTTTGATTCTCGGTAGTCAATGGACACGTTGCAACCGCGATTTTGACGTAAACGAACTGCTCCCTTTTTGCACATCTTTCGAGCAGTAACATGCACTGTTTATTTAAAGGGGGCCCCAGTTTTGAACGTCGCGTCGGCTGAACGTGGTTTTCTCGGCACAAATCGACTTCAAATATATTGGTCGGCAGGTAAAGTGATTTATAATCTAGAAATGATTATAATGAGTACTGGGTTTTGCGGTTAAACAAATCTTTATTTTGAGATCTTTTTTTGGGTGCATGTATTGCCTGGATTGAATTGTGCGGCAATATTTACACTGTTGCATACACTGCATACATCAAATTGTGTACTAGTTATTGCAAATCTATTTTATGTGTGCAATTATATAATATGCAATTACCAATTAAAATTGCAAAGTATTCAGCTAACTTAATTAATTAATTCTATTTCACAACTACTACTAGTACCAAAAGATTTCTTAGAAGATAAACACTATATATACTATTAAATTGACAGCATATGATATATTTATTTTAATTATGCATTATCATTACCTAGTTGGTATAAACAAGTACGTAAAATAATCTATAGACATTTTGATAACCATTACAAATCAGATGATATATGTTGGCTATACTTTTTGCCAACTGGAATTATATTTTGAAATGCCTAGCATGCTATCGGTTGTTATATGGTTGACGACATGGATGACAATTATCCATATGTTATTTGTAGTGTGTGTGTGTGTGTGTGTGTGTGTGTGTGTGTGTGTGTGTGTGTGTGTGTGTGTGTGTTACTATTAGAATTGTCAAAGTAATGAATCGATAGCAGTCATAATTAGGAACGAAGTTATAGCGAATAGGAGTAGTATATATATGTATATGTATATGTGTATGTATGTATGTATGTATGTATGTATGTATGTATGTATGTATGTATGTGGCTTAATTGGTTAGAGTGTGCAATTGGAGATTGGCAACATCCGGGACCATTGGGTTAGAGTTCAGGGCGGAAGGGCCACATACATAAGTTCTCTTTAGCAAGGAACTAACATACAATTGCCTCAGTTCTGTCCAAGCAGCAAAGAAGAAGTGACATATAGAAAGTGACTACTGATAGTGTTTCGATTGTATGGTAGTATCATAGAAAGTATCATGGCAAGTACTTAGCATCTGCAGTAACCTAGGCCTTAAGGGCTCTTGTAACAAAAAATGTATGTATGTATGTATGTATGTGTGTATGTATGTGTGTATGTATGTATGTATGTAAGTATGTATGTATGTATGTGTGTGTGTGTGTATGTGTGTGTGTGTGTGTGTGTGTGTGTGTGTGTGTGTGTGTGTGTGTGTGCGTGCGTGCGTGCGTGCGCGTGTGTGTGTATGTATGTATGTATGTATATATGTATGTAATTATACCTTTGGGATAACGGGTTATACAAGAGTAAATCCGTCTGTTTCTTTGTGCTGCACTTTATGAACAGTTCTAATAGTTGCATTTGCAACAACTAGAATGAGGAATTAAATATTAAATGTGCAGGAAATGCATGTATCTAGGTGCAGAGAATATACTGGTGACACATTTACTAATAACAGAGTCATTTCACAAAAAACTATTTAGATGGTATTGTACACTTATTCTTAACTGAGCAAATGACATAATACGTTTTATAGCAGACTGTATGTATCAGACAATATATACAAGGGCATAGCTTATTACACTTTGGGGAGAATGCAGAAGAGCTTCTGGTTCAGTGCAAAAAATCTGCAACTAACTGATGGTTATCCATAATCACACGTTGAGAAATGTAGCGGCACACACATCTTGTTTCAGAAATACAGTGTTTACATAACTGCAAGAATTAAAAACAAAGTGATAGATAAACGAAGTGATAGATGGCAACATCAATGATAATGTAACAGTACTGCTGGCTATGTCAAATATTAATTAACTAAATCATCTTAGGTTGACCTGCTGTTCAATTGTCTACGTCGTTATTTTATGTCTCTGTTATGACTATTGTTACCACTTCCCAGCATTCTGGCAGCCTTTCTGTATACTTAATTTCAAAGAGTGAGGCCTTTTGCCTTGATTTTGATTGGGCTTTCTTAGTGGAATTACATAGCGGCTTTGTGTAACATTTTCTTTGGACTTGACGAGCATAGAACTTATGGGACGTCCAGCTGTGGTTTTTGTTTTGCTCTTGGATCCATACTTCCGTCTTCCAGCTGAGATTGCTTGCACTGGAATTCGTTTTCCTCTTTGAATGAAGACACCATGTCGACGTATGGAATGACCGCCAAATATCCATCCAAACTGATGTAGTGCGCTAGACAGTCGGCAATAGATCTGACGCCTTGAAGACTTTCATATCGCATGACAAATTTTGCACACCATCTCTGAACTGCTGATCTTCAGAACCTAATTTTTCAATCATATCAGTTGTAATTGCTCTGAGTTTGGATTTGAGTTCTTGAGATGCTGATGCCAATGAGTTTGCTGTAGATTGGACGTCCGAGTCTTCATTTAGGTCATTGCACTTTAGATTGGTGTCCTGATCATCTGTATGTAGCAGAAATTTTGCTCTTAATGTGGTTAAATCATGCGAGTCGGACAGATTTGAGTCATTATCAGCATTGTCGTACGTTTCTTGATGAAGAGAAGCGTAGAAATTTATATCAGATTTGGCTTTTTCGCCTATTGCCAATTTAGCAATTCGGTGCCTAGCTGATGCATTTAGTGACGGAAAGCAGTTAACACTATCTATCTTGTATTTGGACACAACTGCTGCCTGATGGGCACATGGAGAGCCATTTTGCCCTCTCTTGCAGCTGCAAGTTCCAATGTGCATGTCCACAACATAACTGTCATCAGCAAACCCAGTTAAGCGTTTTCTGCTTTTTACACGGAAGATGCTATCGCCAAGACTTTCAATGGTACAATGTTGAACTGTCTCAGCACCCTGACCCAGAAATTTGGTGGCAACAAAGTGATCCATTCTACTGTTTGAGACATTGAGTAGCTTTCTCTGATAGTATAGTTCCATTGACTCTGTAATAAAGGCAAACATTTGAGTCAAATTGTATGCCTTTATTCTGCTGAAGACCAGATCCTTTACAATCTTGATGCCTGCTTCGGCGTAATTATTGGTGTGGTTACCTCTAGTGAGATCAGCATGCCTGTAGCATCTAGCCCATTCACGCCTTCTCGGCCAGAGTGACTTCATGTGTTGAAGGAAAGGTGGGAACCGAATAGAAATGTGATCGTTTTGAAGCTTAGTATACAGGCCATTTAGCTCATTTTCTGACTTCGAGTATACCAGACCTTTAATCATCTTTATCAAGGGCAGACAATTTTTTTTGAGGAATTCTGTTCTTTTCATCGTGTAACCACGTCCATCTTCTTTGTAGGAAATGGAATATGCATAAGAGGAGTCGGGATGGTTTCCAGCTGGATTGAAGAGCCTCTCGTTCAGCAGTGCTGTCATCTGTCATAAATAATGCAGGACCCACATGTACACCCCGACCATAGAATGCAGAGGTAGGCAAAACTCTTTTCAACATTTCAAGCTCCTCTTTGATAGTTTCTTGCTATTCGTCAGACACAATTATTACACCTAGTGGAATTAAACAGCAAGCATGGGTTGTCGAAATATTAAACATAGAATTTCCAAACTGATCTAATGTAGAGGTGGAATCACAGAACACGATTTCGCTTGATTGTTGTACCATTTCGTGAGCTCTTGCCATTAGTTGAAAAAAAAGCATATTATGATCGACATGTGACTGCTGTTACTGCTTCCAGAAAAGAAAGATATGTTTTGGGAGAGCCTACACTAGATGCTAAACATCAGTATCTGAACAAAATTGCAGCTGTGCTCGATCTCTAGTAACAGTGAGGTAAGACAGAAGTTGGTGAATGTTTTCAAATCTATTATGCTCCTGATGCTGAAAAAATGTCTCGTAAAACACTTAGGACTGTTGTGTGTAGGGCGGTACAAAAAAACTGATGGCATTACATCACAGGCTGTTTATCTCCATAATCCTATCAACCATTATGAGGTGGTTCGTGCTATAGTAAAGTGACTTGAACAAGTAAAAATTGACACATTACTCGATCATATCTTCTCTTTCTTTCCATTTCATGTGTAAGAACCAGCAAGAATGAGGCCGATGATTATAACCTGGCAGTCATGTTTGCACGATCTGTCAAGGTATTCTATATTATGAGGTCCAACAGCTATGCTGGTTTAGATATAGTCAATCTTCTTTTATTTCATAGCAGTAATACAAACAAATTTTCTTTCAATAATAGCTAGTTCACATTTATGTTTCTCTTTTAGCTAATACCAAGATTATTATTATTCAACCAATAAGACAAATGATTAATTGTGTTGAAATTAAGTCACAATTAATGAATGCATGACTTTCATGTACATTAGCGATATGCTAGCTCCTGCTATAAGTATGTTGATCTGAGGTCAACTATCCCATTCTTTCAATATATTTCTTTACTTTCTTAAAGAATTTCAAAAAAGAATGCAAATAAAGTACGGAAAACATTTCAAAAAATGAGAAAGATGTGGGTTGCTGTACAAAAAGAATAGAAACAAGACCATGTAGGGTGTGCTGTGACATCTTTCATGAATTCACTCAGAATGAGCAATACATCATCCCTACATTGCAATATTTCTAGACATTATGTGTTTATACCCTAGAAGATGGTGCAATGTAGGGATGATGTATTGCTCATGCTGAGTGAATTCATAAAAGATGTCACATCTATTCTTTTTCGCACAGCAACCCTACATCTTTCTCATTTCTTGAAAACGTTTTTCGTACTTTACTAATTACGCATAGGTAGGTAACATAACACTAACATACCACATGCCACAGTCAACGTTATATCGTTAGATCTAGCGTAGTGATCAGCTAGCTATATAGAAGATGATCGTCATATGATGGACAACCAACTAAATTTAAATGTTCTCATTTAATTAATTAACTACTTTTACGGTATCTCTAGGTGCCTCGAGTTGGTGAGTAACACGTCCAACAGAGTTTTTTGACCGTCTACTGACAAAAGGATGGAGCGACGGAACTTTGTGAGGATTTTTCTTTGCCGTTTGGTCACTTGTACGAATTGTTCCTATACTGATCTGTAGTCGGACACGGAAACGATATTTTGAAGTAGGTCTTATAATGAAACGTGGTCGTGGAGAGAAGAAATTTGAGGTTCGCGTGTACAGATACCGCGAGAGCTGCCACATAGAACCACGCCCCTTTCTGTTGTGCGACCCGGATTAGAATCCTCGCTGCGATCGGCAGTAGGTAACTCCTACCTGTTCTGTTGGTTAGTCTAGTCTACAAGATTGAAGTCCGGACTATCGAAAGGATCATGTCTGGGTAAAACCTGTAGAACAAAACCACAACACATCCACATCGTCACCTCTGGTGGGGACCGCAACAATTACCGAAGCTATAGCTTCTTCTTATTTCGGTGCAAATGTCAAAAGAAAAAAGCTTCGTTGTCCTTGACGACGACTCGTCGTGTTGTTCAGCGGCAGCTGGAAGGCCATGTCAGAGCCGTGTGTTACCCTCGGAGTCCAGGCGTCGAAGAGCCAAGGTGGGACCGTACCGTACGTACTGTACCGTACGTACCGTACCGTTATTTCAGTGGCAGTTACAGAGTAATGTTGTTTACCCAAAATAATCGGTATTAGCAACTGCGTTTATAGTGGCTGGTGTAACGTATTTGCAACTTTGAGGAAAGCTGCTTTGTAGTTGTGTTTCATGCGAAGAACTTTAGTAATGATTACAGTACCGCACGATCATAACTTAACCTTTCTTGGTTTATGCAGTTAAAGTTATTTTATTAATTAGCCATTTATTAAGTAACTCTTGTTTAGGCTGACGGACGCTTGTCAAGTTAATATCAAAAGTGACCGCATTATAATAGTGAGCGAAGTACATGCCAGAGTTATACGAAAGATATTATGATAAGAGTCACTCTTGTGCAGAGGTGCAACTTGTTTTGTTTACGTCCTAAGCACGACGGTCATTCAATATTTTCGTCAGTAGCATTCCTATATACTGTACATGTCAGCCGATTTGTCGTCCAAAATTAATTAATGTGAGACAACTTTGTCGTTGTGAAAGGGACCGTCGACGTTAGAAATTAACGACCACAACGATTTGCTGAATTCCGGAGGAACAAGTTTAATCGCACCATCCAAAGCAATCTGTCACAAACGTATTGACGCAATGGAATTACTAAAAAAAGAAAAAGAAGCTTTTACCATTAGGTCGCCCGTTTTAATTAAAGCAACCGAAAAATTGCACGATCGTCCAAAATCAAATTGCGTTGTGAGTTGAAGCGCAATCTTATTGACTCTCTTGAGTTTTGGAAATTGTTCGTCTTTCAAAAATATCTCATTTGAAGCTTGCAAATTCGACACTTTGCTTAAAAATTAAGCCGACGGTGGGATATCTGCACTAATGATAATAATACCCAATGTGCACATGTAGCATATGCTCATATCGTTTCTCCTTATTATTGCAGAGAACGAACGGTTCAGCGGATCACGTTGCATGAGATGCTGTATGTAGTAATATTTTTTCCTGTAGTTTGGTATTGTTGTTTGGTTAAAGTGAAGTTTAAAATGATTGAACGTAACGCCAGATGGTGTCAAGAATAAATTATTTCTCAGGCGCGGTTATTGGCAATCTATTGCACCGCAATATCAATCTTTTCTTTCACACTCTCATTATAGGTGATCAGATCCACACATATGTGTACGCAATTAACCGCTATATTGCCATCTGTTGAGCGTACTCTAGTTTATTGGAAGGCACTCAAGTCTTGATGAGACTGAGTGTCAATGGTAGGTGGATATTGGAAAATATCGCTTTCGAAGGAATCTGTTTTAAAACGTTTAGGAATAACCTCCGGCTCGATCTACTCTCCAGTGACTCTCGATATAGATCGCTAGATGTAAGCTCATTTTACGTTACCCACGCGACCACAAATCTTTCAATTAAAATTATCTTTAAAGACAGCGAGTTAGGATGCTGTGCTGTCTCTCTACGAGTTTCTATAGACATTCTAGTGTTGTAATGTGCAATAGAGTAAGAACGGGAGCCATATAGCAATACTAGTCAGAATCAAGACGAATCCATAGCACTAATTCCAGCATGAGAACACATCCACACCCACACGCCTACGCACAACCACACGCACACACAGACACAGCCTTCTCGATATATACAATAGCTGTGGCGTTCTTTCATTTCATTCGAGGTCTACATGAAGTTCAATCTATTTCAATACTGTATAGCATTGATAACACGCAAATCACACATTCAGCGAGCGTACTAAAAAACCAAAGTCCACTAAATCAGTCATAAGATAAGTTCTTACTAACGTCTATAGCTATAATTGGTCAGCAATACACATACGACAATATCAATGCATAAACATGCAACTGCAATAAGAGTCAAGAACAGTTAACAATCACGTTCCTTCCTTGTTTAGAGGTGCCGCTTCCAAGTTTCGGGAGCTTCCGCGTGCACTCGTATCTGCAAATGCATGAGTTGCGCTTTGTGCATGAAGAAGAAGTCGGCACTCGCCTGGGACTGAAAGTATACTGCATGCGTATGAGCATTGAAAGTCACCGTGAAGTGTCTATCAAAACCCAAAATCGTTCGATCTATGTCCGTTCGAACATCAATCGTTGCTTGTGCATAGTAGTCGGGTCTTTTGGAGCCGCCAAAAAACGTCGTCATCTTCTCGAATTCATGTCCGGCGTTGTTAATGAGAGGAACTTTCCTGGTGCCCCACTTGTTGATAGCAGTCAAAAAGTTGTGTCTGTTTGTCTGCTTATCCAACTTCTGCACGATGGCATTCCTAAATACTTTCCAAGCCCCCTGTAAAGTGTCTTTCGAGATATCACCGAAGTGTCCTTTGATGGCATCTAGTGCTGCTGCGTTGATGGCACCTTCCACAGCTTTCGTTGTTAAGCCATGAATATCGAGCATCAAGTAAGGAATGTTGTTGTATGAACAAGTAAACACGTTGGACAGTTTCCTTTTTATGATCCGGCCTGCCACTTTCTTTGCAACATCTGTAACGACTTTCAAGGCTGTCTTAAGTGCGTCTTCTTCCGCATGGACGGCGACTTCTGCGCCTTCGGCTGCAGCACCAAGAAATTCCGCAGCACTTTTGGCTCCTTTTAGTATAGATCCCACACCAGTCGTAGCCAAATTTATAATACCGTCTTTGAGAATGTCGCCCCAGCTCTCTCCCATGATTTTACCGTTGATAATAGTCCAAACAAATTCGATCCATAAATTGCCCGTCATTTCGGCAATTTCGTCGATGACTGCTGTCAGAATGTCATCTAGAATGGGAAATTTGCGCAAAAACTTGACGACGTCGTCGATGATATGAACTATAAATTTACCGATTTCTTCTGCAATGTGAGCAAGTAAGTGAAAAAGGCTGCTGAATAGGTGTCCTAGCCACGAAAGGAATCCATATCCGCTAGGGTCAGATCCACTTAACGGATTGAACCTTCCGTATGCGTACGAATTGTATCCGACCAGGCTGTACGAATTGTCGTTGGTTGGATCTGGTGTAGAAAACGTGCAGTGAGTGCTGTCATACAGTCTTCCTTGCATATGAATGAGGTCACCTCCGATGTCTAACAGCTGCTCATGTCCATCGTAACCTTGCTGGTCTGTGTGTTGGTAACGAGACAACAGATTGTTAGCTTCATCGAGAGACAAAAATGTTACATTCTGAACTGTTTCGTCGCGGCGTTTCAGCGGTAGCCAAGTGAGAGGGGATCTGGGAGATCCGCAAACATCAAAACTGTATTCTTGTACGACCTTTCCAGACTCATCAGTGACAAGAGACAGAGACCCCTTGACATCAGTATACGGGTACACAACATACAATTGATCATATCCTCCTCGAATATCTGTAACGTTGCCATGAGAATCGTTAACCACCTTTACGGTGCCGTTAATGATCCTGACTACAACTGCGTACGTTTCAATGTAATGTTTCTGCACAGTAGAGGGTTTCAGGACCGGATCGCGTGTCGTCTCTTCGTGGTAGAGATCGTCGACGTACATGGTAGTGCGGTACGTGCGCAGAGTGACGTTAGACGAGTTACCTTCTTGTGTAACGTTCAACCGCACTCTATCACGACGTCCTATTAGTTTGCCTGTCAATGTATAGTCAAATATCGTAGTGAATGGACCACGCGTTATGTTTACAGGTTTGTTCATCGAATTATATCGGATGGAAGTTCCATTGCCAGAAACTCGATTTCCGTTGGCATCGTATTCAAACTCGTATAATAAAGAAGTATTGCTACTTTTTCTGACTTGTTTGATTGCATGTGGATGGTCAGAAGAATAATGAAATTCTCCGACGTCGCTCTTGTAGATCAAATTGCTGTTGTCGTCGTATCGAAACTCTTGCACAAATGGCGTTCCAGAGCCTTGTAGTGATGCTTTAATAATTCTGTTAAGCTCATCGTATTCAAAACTCTCCTGCAAACCCTTTGTACCGTCCACTCGTTCAATGACGTTCTCTGCGTCATCGAGTGTGTACTTGATATCTTGCACGGTCACCTTATTCCCGTAAGTACGTATGGAAAGCAAAGTGTGAGACAACGCATCGTAACCATATTCCGTCACTAAACCATTTCCTCTTTGTTCTTTAGTTACTTGGCCATTCGAATTGAATTCAAGTGCTTGCCACTGAACTCTTCCCATCATGTCCACTACTTTTGTAACTCGATTGTTGTCATCATACATCGGGGTGAACGAAAACCCTGTTGGATAAACAATGCGAGTCAGTCTGCCAGTAGAATCGTAATCATATTTAAGTGTCGAATTGTACCAACACCCATTTGCAGATGATTTTGGCAAATCCAATTCCGGCAATTGAAACTTTTTGTCAACTTGAATAAGTAGTCCTTTTAAATCATACGTGTAGTTTAGACAGTATTTGACATCACTGTTAACGGAATACTCTGCTACAAGTTTGTCTGGAAATTGTTTGCTGTAATTGTAGTAGTGACTGCCTTCCGCGCTATGTGCTGCCATAGCTCTGCCGCGTGCATCCCATTCAAAAGTTACATTATTTCCGTTTGGATCTTTCTGCCAAATAAGACGTCCCCTGCTGTCATGACCGTATTCATACCTTACACAATTAGTGTTACCATCTTTACAACGTCCCCTATCAGGATGAATAATAGCTTGCTTGTATCCACCTTCGTCGTACGCGGTACGAAGAAGCCAATCAAAGTCTTTGTCGTTGATATGACCTTGAACACCCAAGAGATTACCGTCAGGATCGTACCAATAACGAAGTTGCTCTTGCATCTCACCAACTACCTCCACCACTAAATCTGCAGCGTTTGTTACATGTTTCTTTTTTCTGCCAAGAGGATCTATGAATGTTATATTAGAGCCAACAGTTTGAATGTTGACTTTCCGGCTAGGAAAAAGAGAGTTCGTCACACTGACTACTCGTCCATATTCATCTCTTCCATAATCAAGCGTTATTACAGATTCTGTCGTGGTTGTGTGAGGCAACGATAAGGTTTTGGGTTTACCAAACTTGTCATATTCTGTAGATTCTGTAATAATTTGATTGTCATTTTTTAAGGTTTTGCTTACTCCTACGCGTCTACCGTGTCGATCAAAATACTGATAAGATGGTGGACCAATGATAGGCTGAATTACTTTGACATAAACAGCATTAGAAAATGCAGCGCACGAGACTGTATTTGCCAATGGCTTGTTATTGTATTGTGTCGCCAGGTGGCTATCACAGTACATCAGAGACGTATTAACCCCTTGTCCTTGAGATGAGACGGCTTGCAATTCTCTCATAAGAGTATCATATTGATGAATAATAATATCACCGCTGTCTCCAGTTTCTCTTAGAATTTGACCTGCTGCTCCATGAGCCCAATACTGACAAAATCCAATAACGTCGCAATACTTGACTTGAAATCGTCCACTTGTATCATACCCCATATTCACTATTTGAGGTTTGCTTTCTCCCGATGCCAAAGATTCCACACGAACAACATTGCCTCTTGAGTCACGAGTCGACGTAGTGACAATTTCGTACGGTGTACCGGCAAGCAGTGTTTCTGACGTGATGGTGCCTGTCTCTATGTCAAATGTCCGTTTGGCTTCCTTTTTATAGACGATCCATTGACGTCCAGTTCGATCAGTATGTCTATGGGAAGAAACAAGTAAGTCATTTGGAAGATTTTCCCACGCTACTTGAGATGTTTCTATGATTTCTTCCGGCAAGCCAATGAGCCATTTCGATGCATCATTGCGATATTTTGTTGTAGTTGTTTTTTCATAAATTCCGTACACGTCTGAAGAAGTGTAGTTTGTGTCGATTGGATTGCCAAAACCATCGAAAGCAGTCTCTCTCCTTTCTGACCTAACCAGTTGACCAGTTTCTGAGTTGCTAACTTGCGACTGTTGCACAACTTCGTATGCAAGAATAGCGTCGGTTGTTATCGGTTGTAGCTGAATGTCTTTCACACTCCACGTGTTGTTCTGGTCTCCAAGCAAAACGCCACTTTGAGAAAAGGTGCGCAATCGTTCAGGCAACCGTTTCTTCCTCCGAGTAAAGTCCTGACTAAAATCTGTTGTCTGACTTATTCCCGTAACCGACTGCGTGCTAGTGATCTGAGCAAATCCCAAGCTGCCGTAACCTCGCGTGTGCACAGCAAAACCGGCGTAAAAATGTGTTACAGAAGACGTGCCACCCGAACCGTCATCGTGATCGATAGATTGAACTAAGTAACGATGTGATACAGGCAAAGCAACGTATGGACCTTTTACCACTGAAACGCCATGTGCTGGAGTTTTAGAGTAAACAGATAAACTGGTCATGGGTTCATACTTCAGCGATGTCCACGATCCAAAACCATTTTGCAATTTTGTCAATTTATCCAAAGGAGACCGTCCCTGGCTCGGCACCACGTACAGCTTGCTATAAAAGGGATCGTTCTTACAAGTGTAGAAATGAAGATGAAAAGCTCCAATGTCGACACGACCGTCTCCGGTCACATCGGCAACAAACGGTTCATTTACATCAGTGCTAGATGCAGACTCCACGCCTGAAGAAAGCCTAATTTCCTCAAGAGAACTAAACTCAAACTTTTTAGGTAAAGAGTAAGCAACGTAAACAAGGAAACGATCTTGCTGCTTGCCAGGTGTGCGGATTGCTACAAAATCACCTCTACCGTCACCGTTCATGTCAAAAATATATTGTTGAGCTACCTCCGATCCCCAACCAAACGGCAATACTGATATGACTTTTGAAATTGCAGGAGTAAACTTTCCATCACCTGTACTTCTGGATATCCAAGCTGACCATCCCGTATTATCAATACTGGACACGACGAGATCCAAAGTTCCTCCACCTAAGTTGGCAATTTGAATCGAGTGATTGCCTTCTGTGCCAACATTGTCGCTTGAAAGGATTTGCTGTTTCAATGGTTCGTACAAACCGTTTCTTTGAGACTTGGAAACAAAAGTCATAATACCGCGTGGCCCTGCATATACAGCTATAAGATCAGGTGAACCATCACCGGTAACGTCTTGATAAAGCAGTTCGTATTTGTCAGCAGAGCCAATTATAGAATCAAGATGCGAAATCATATTTGTTCTGTTTATAAAGAAGCCATTTCCATCTCCCATCGCGGTCATGACTTTCCATCCGTTGCTCCCTCCACACGCAATCAGTAAGTCTAGCTTAAAATCAGGAATGACGTCTTGTAGGATGACGTCACATTTTAGTGCTGAAGCATTACCTAAGAAATCGATTGCTTGGTTGACATGGCTGTATTGAACGGCATCATAAAAACCTCCTCCACGTCCCTTAGCAGTCACCGTTGTTATGTATACCTCACTTCCGTCTATCGTAGGACGCCACTGAGGCTTTGCCTTGGAATCGACGATCAAAACGGCCATCACATCGGGAATGCCATCTCCAGAGAAGTCGTTCATAAAAACAGAAAAAGTTGCATTCTTTTCATCTACGACTACGGACATAAAATGGTAAAACTCAGTCCATTCAGTTCCCGATGAAATTAGGTCTATTTGTATAGCAGGCTTAAAAGAGCCATCTCCATTGCTTAGGTATGTCTGCATAAGAAAGCCATTTGCATTCCAGGTTGTCACTACTACGTCTGCTTTAGCGTCTCCATTTACATCTACGGTCAGCCTTTTTGTCAATGTAGGGTAGAATAGCTTTGTGCCTTTGCTTTCTTGGCAGTTCACCTCATAATACCAACTAGACGGAACCGTCATAGAGTTAGTTTTTAAAGTATCATTTTGAAGAGGAGAAATTCCTAAACCGCCGTCATAAGAAAACTTTATGGGAAGTTGGCAAACGGTGTCACATCCATCACACAATTGTAAACTTGAAAGTAGACTACGCCCACTGACAGGAGATTGTTCATAATTAAAATAGTATTTAAAAATTGGTATTAGATTTTGAGATGAACTGTTTCCAGATGACATTTCGTTGACGGATTGAACTGGAAAATCGTCAGAGTTTTGTTGTGGTATAGTGGAGTAACTGGTTATCGCTGACAACAGTTTAGTGGTACGAAGGGGAATACCACTCACATATCCTTCGGTTTCATCTGACCTGGGTATGTAGGTAAACTCTACTTTAGCGTTTCCTTCGGCGTACTTGATAGCAGTACGGTACCAGTCAGCCGATCCGTCAGTAGATTGTTGGTATTCCATATTGATAGGATTGTCAAATGGGTCACTTACTGAGCTAGCTTGCCATATAAAAACCGCTCCATTTGCTGCCATAATCCTAGAGTCAGCCGTTACGCCGAACTCACGTTTAATACCATTGGGAAGATGAGCGGTCCAGTAGATTGGACCGAAACCATTTCGTGGACCGTAAGCTTTGTATAAAATTTTACTGTACCGCGCTGTTTGATAAATTTCTCCTTGATAGTTTTGTGAATCGGGCGTCTGACCTCGAACTAATACAAGCTGATCTGAACCAGAGCAGAAAGCATCTTTTTCCGTTAACGTGATTCCTTGAGAGTATCCGTTCTGTTCCCAGGTTTTTGGGCAACGTGATATGCTGGGTAAAAAAGCCATTCCCCACCCCTTACCCAACACGCTATCACCAGCATTTGCATTGTATTTAAGAGCCAGATTAGGATTGTGACCACCCGCACCATGCGGCGTACTCAAGGGAATGGTAACATCAACATCACCATCTGATCCACTTGCTTTCACATCTGCTTGAATGATTCCCACTACAGGAACGCGAGCAGGTTCATGCTTGTCACAATATGGTACGCTATTCTGCTGGAGACGTTGCAGTGGCTGTTCGGCTTGAAAACGGTGCAATCTCACTTGATCGTCGATTCTAGTTGTTGAAACAATCGAAAAGCCTGTCACGTTCTTAAAAGGCTGGGTTTTATCTTTAAAACTGCACACAAACTCTTCTGTTATTGGAAAAGCTTTACTCGCATTCTGTGCATGTGAGTTCTGAGACTCCACGTATTTGGTGAGGAGTACTACTGCTGTACCAACTCCCGCAACAATAATACATATAAACAGGAAAATAATTACTCGTTTGGTGGTGCAGAGTTTCTTCTGACCGTTTTCTAGATTTTGTTCGGTTGGGTGTTCGTTCGAACAGTAAGTAGGGCTTCTGACGTCGCTATTAACCAAAAATGTCGTTTCTGTAATCGTCTCGTCGTTCATGCTCACAAACTCTAAAGAGCAAAAAGGATTAAATTTCAATGTTTGTCATAAGCGTAATCAAAAAGGATTAGGAAACCCAAACAGTCCGTTACAGCAATAAATATTTAATTTAGAAGACTTAAGAAGTCTTGTCAACAATACATATAGTACAGTAATAATAGCAATAGCAAAATATATAAAATTTGAAATTTACAAACGTAAGCTTGAAAAGATACAAGATCTCAGCATGCATGTAAGCATACGTGTGTGCAGATGCACACTTGCTTAAGAATATGCGCGAACAGAGTATTTACAACAGTATAATAACATATGCATGATTCTACGAACTGTTTCTTTTACTGTTTGTTCTATCACATTACTTGTTATTCTAGCTTTAATATTTATAGTTTATTTTAAGTTTAATTTTTAATTAATGGCTATAAAACATGACCGAAAAACAGCAAAAGGTCAACCTCAGTTCTGTCTCAAATTGGCAACACCAGTATATACCGGTCAGTATGTACACTTTGCAGCAAAAGAACAGTGGCCCACTGCAAAAGGCGTAGAGTGCTCGTGCATCATGACCGTAATCTTGGGCGTAGTGGGAACTGGCGGCGTACTGAGATTTCATGAGTAGAATAATCTAACGCCCTATTACTAGTTTGCATACATTTGACAATTTTGGTCTTTGAAAACAGCCTTCCAAGAAATTGAATTGTTTCTGAAGTGAAAACAAACTTTAGTTTAGACCAATTCTCCCGTTTCTCCACCAATAAAGACTTTGCATGCGATCAAGCAGAGGGATGCTACAGGGTCAGCAAATGAGGTAGTATAACAAAAAATTTCCTAATATTTTCATGCATGGGCTTGGAAAGTTTGGGTGAACCTTAAGAAATAAGACTTCAGGAAGGAACTAAACCTCATGCTATCTGTGCTCTTAGGAATGTTCCCATTCCACACTGGAAAAAGGTTAAATCTGAATTGGAAAGAATGGAGCAACTACGGGTCATCGAGATAGTCTAACAACAAACCACATGGTGCCCAAACATTCAGAGGACATTAGAATTTGTGTTGATCTCAAGCCATTGAATGAGAATGTAATGTGGGAAGTTTATCCCAATACGCAGGGTAGATGACACATTGGCCAGACTATCCGGAGATTCTGTCTTTAGCAAGATATATACGGCAAAGCTATTGGCAAATTCCTCTAGTCCCTCAGTCACAACCACTAACAACTTTGGCACTCCTTATGGCAGGTGTTGCTTCGAAAAACTCCCCTTCGGATCCTCAAGTCGAACTGAAATGTTCCAGAGAAGGTTGTTAACAATCTCAGAAGGACTGGATGAAATTGTCGGTCACATGGACGATGTTCTTGTGTTCGGAAGCAGCCAAAGGAAGCACGACCATTGGGGTGATGCAGGTTCTGCGACACCTGGATAGAGACGGCAGGCGTCATCCTCAATCGCAAAAATGTGTATTTAAGACTCACACTGTAAACTTTTTGAGTCACTTGATTACTGATAATGACATTCAAGCCGATCCAGGGAAGATCAAGGCAATACAAACCTTGCAATCCCCACGAATACAACAGAGCTCCAACACTTCTTAGGAATGGTGAATCAGTTCGCAATTTTTTTGCTTCAATTGGCTGACATAAGTCAGCCACTACGTCAGCTGTTGATTACAAAGAATGCATGGCTTTGGAATCAGCCACAAGAGCAAGCACTCTTACAATTCAAACATGAGCTGACACAACCGGTAGTTCTCGCTCTACATAATCTTCAGAAGAAGTCGAAAGTATCAGCTGACGCATCTTCCTAGGAATTAGGTGCTTTCCTGCTTCAAGAGGAAGAACATGACTGGTGACCATTCGCATTCACTTTAAGGTCAATGACGCTGACTGAAGCAAGATATTTTCAGGTGGAAAAGGAAGCCCTGGCGGTTACGTGGGTATGTAAAGTTATCACATTTCCTAGTGGAAAAACAGTTCCAGATCGAAACAGACCATAGCCCCTTCATAAATTTTGCTCCGTACAAACATTTGGACACTCCACCACTTTCCATTCAGTTTCTACTATGGAGGGCCAGGTATACTTATACAATAGAGCACGTTCCGGGGAAAGACCTTTACACGGCCGAGACACTGTCAAGAGCACCAGTGATATCAGAAGACCAGTGGTGGAAGCTTTGTGGAATCTACTGTAAGCTTCTTACCGTCAAATGAACAACGCTTGAAAGGATGCCGCAAAGCTCAGATATAGAAGATGGACTATGCCAACGAGTCATTGATTAGCCTACTAGAAGAGACAGAGGTCTGGGTAAAGTCTAAGGCCAAGCCTCAACGACAGGAAAGAAAGCAACGGTAGTCTTGAAAGCGGACACACCACGAACGTACATCATTGCAATTCTTACAAGGGGATTTCGGAAAAATTGAAGTCAGATCATTCAGGTCTCGATCACCAACAGAAACCATGTAGGCATTCGTCTGGGTGGACGCATTGTCTAGTCTGTCTCAGGGTGGAGAACCCACACAAGGCAGCAAACAGGAAGTCTTTTCCAACCCCCAGACAGACTAGACTTGTGGGGGGAGATGTGGCGTAACATGCGATTAGAGTGTGCATGCGTAGAACTAAACTAGAGCGACGCCCCTGTTATCGGACACCATCAATCATTGGACAGCCGTGCAAGAAGTAAACGAAGTAAGACTGAGCTTTGCTAGAGCCCACAGTAAGAAGGATTAGTAAAGACTGTGATTCCAGACGCGGGACTTCCAAAGGCTTGAAACGGTTATGCTAAGACAGTAAAAGTGATCCTTCTCTGCGATCCCGTTCATCGGACACCACCATCATTCACTGGACACGACCTCCCACATGAAAACGCAAAGGCAATTCTGCAACTTCGAACCTGAGATAGGTTTATAGGTGACTACCTAACACAACAACACTATCACTGTCTCCGTTTACTACTCTCCAGGAGAGATAGCGCACGCTCATTGAGTCGAGGTAACGCCCCTTTCTTCAAACAGTCGTTTTGTCTTTGCAGCAGCAGTCTGCAGGTAATATGTCATAAGAGAGAGTTGGAAGGAAATATCGTACGGCCCCCAATTTGTTTGATCTCTATTTGACTCAGCAACGGTTAGTAGCGGAAACTGCTAAATGTTTTCTGCTGACAAGCTCACTCTGTTGGCATCTACTAGCCCTCTGGTACTGTCTAGTCTTCCCTGCGTAAGAATTTGAACTCCTGAGTGTCTTGCAGCACAACGGCGCAGACTTGATGCACCGGATGTAGCAGACGATTCACGTCATCCATGTTCGAGCTTTGCGGTGAGCACATTCGCCCAACTCGCACAGGAACAGCCCGTGCTTTCCTTTTAAGGCCCCTAAATTGTTACTTGGCTCTGAATAGGACGTGTGCAGGTGTTTCTATCTCAGTTTGATATCTACCTTTGCCTGACCTTGCACCGTCCCGAAGTGCAGCACGACATCGTTGGTACAAACAGCTGTACCGAATGCGGGAACTTTTTTTATTATCAGTGCAGCTAGAACCTTCACCCCTGCTTCTCCTAGGTAAAGTTGAATTAGATTACATCAAGTCCATGTCAACGCGCGCTACACAGCGATCACTTTCTTTGCAAATGGTAAAAGAGCGTTTTAGCACTTCAATTCTGCCCTTTCATCGGTTTCGGTTGTCGTCTTCTTTATTGGATGGCTAGTTCGTTCAAGCAAAATCTTTTTACACGTCCTAGTGGGGGCGTGGTTACTGGAGAAATGACTCAGAATTGCCGTTGAGCACTCTAGGCAAGCGTTCTGCATTCTGCGGCGTTTCAGATAACTAAATTTAATCAACTGCAGTTATTTGAAACCTAGAGCTGTTGCCGAGAAGGTAGGAAGGCAAGAAAATGGGTGTCCGACGACTGGGGCCTTTACCACGGGCGTTTGACTGACTGTAACTCTTACAGATCTCGGCTGACATGCAGGGTAACAACACGATTTGTAGGTAAAGAGTTGTTGATTAGCTATATATAAGTAACTAAGCTGAAGGATGCGTGTGTGCAATTTATACGCTACTGTCCGGTGAACGATGTGCTTTGTCCGATGAACGGGTAGGCAAGGCTCCGCACAGTTTTCAATCTCACTCTAGGCAGAGAATAGGTACAATGGTCTCTTTTGGTGTGCTCAATTACAACTTGGATACCTACATTTATGATGTGGTAGGGACTGCGTTCAAAATGGGGTAACTGAGAACTCGCGTTCGGAATACGATGGTGTCCGAGGAACGGGACCGCGCTCTAGGTGCTGTGTCTAGTTGTACGGGAGTGCTGTAATTAATTAAAGTGCATGTCAACTGACAAAATAGTAAATGTAGACGTTCTATTGACATCTTAGTCTATTCCTGAGCTTCATGTAGCTACACAGCTAACATTTTTAGTTCTAATATTATTAGAAAATACACATCGTAGACTCCATTCCTAGAGGGGAACTCCTACGGAAATACAACCTGATCTCTAAATGTAGGCTTTATCGTAAAACTTCGTGCTGCGCTGCTTTCAGACCAGTCGTCGCCTTGGTAGCATCGGAGAAACGCGTGTTATGTGTACGGAGCGTGTGCCACACTGACACGACATGGGCGCTAAGCTCCGCCTTTTTCAAATAAATTGCCTTCGTAGCTCAGTAATCTTGCCAGTAAACTACACGCAGACTAAACAGGAATGGCAACTAGAGAGGGATCTTGTGTTTTAAGGCCTTAGAAGAGATTCCTGTAACAAAAGTAGGATGCTAGAGGCCGTTTTCCCCAGCAGACTTGACCCTCTCCTCTCACAGAAGACGAGGCTAGCGCAATAACACTCAACGGTAATTAGTGTCAGTCTTTGCTCTATTGATCTACGATGAAAAACACGCTGAAGGTTCAAGTATGTCAAGGTAGCGTACACGTTCTCTTCGAGAGACCTGCGTATAGGCGGACACTCCCCGTCTTGTTGTTCTCTAGTCTTACGTTCACGTCAAATTTAGGTAGCAGTCCGGTATGCTCTGCCTTGGCGATAAGCATGTCTTCTAGATGTCTCATGAGCCGTGCTAGAGGATTGAGTATCCGGGAATGACGAAGGGGCGGTATTTATTGCCACGGTCACGAGTATAAACAGTGAAACAACTTACATGTTATGTACTACAGTAGTAGCTACACGTCTACATCATTGCGCTCGGGTAAAACTCTAAGGCTCAATCAAAGCCACTCAGCACCTGTAGCACTTCGTCCAGCTGTTTGAAAGGGGCGTGTCCACTTACTCAAGAGAACCTCATATTTGAACTCTCTGAATGCTTCTCTTGGTAGATTGATAGAACTAAGACTAACGCTAATTACCGTTGAGTTTTATTGCGCTGGCCTCATCTTCTGTGAGAGGAGAGGGTCAAGTCTGCTGGGAGAAAACGGCGTCTAGCGTCCTACTTTCGTTGCAAAGAGCTCTTCTAAGGCCTTGAACACAAGATCCCTCTATAATAGTTACCATTCCCGTTTAGTTTCCGTGTAGTTTACTGGCAAGATAACTGAGCTGCGCAGGCCATTCATTTGCTGTAGACGAGCGTAGCGCCAATGACGGATGAGTCTCCGTACCTAATTAGCGTTTTCTCTGGTACCAAAGCGACTGTTTGCGTGAAAGTAGTGCAGCACGAAGTTTCACGATAAAGCCTACATTTTGAGATCAGGTTGTATTTTCCCCTCTAATCGTCTTCAGCTATTAGAGCCTCTACAAGACTATTGTTAGAAAATGCGAAGCTAATGTCACAATTGAGATTGCCAAGTGTGTATGCACGCTTGCAGTTTATAGACAAACGTCAACATATACACAGCAAGGGCGCTATAGATGATCTACGTCCCTATCTGTAACCCACACTCTACCACATGCGGCGCCGCTCTAGTAGATAGCGCCATATATAGATCGAGAGAACGCCGTCCACTCCCACTGTCTGTGACCTGTGAGGCGACAGGTAGAGATCTAGTGATAGGAAGACATCACACAGTGAGAAACCAAAGTGCACATCTGCTGAATAGGCAACGAATCTAGCAGTAACGTCAGTGTGAAAAACAAAGTGAAGCTGCAAATGATTAAAGAAGACCTTGAAAGCGGCATAGCCCGAACGCTGTGAATGTTATCAAATTTTTGCATATTTTAAGCAAAACAGCAGACGTCGTCGCCACCTGTGAGAGATTTGTTGGCTTTTCGTAAACTTCTTCAACTGACTTAGTCTGGACACCTAAATTGTATCTACGATGCATGCGTGGTCTTCAGAGTAATGACACCCATATGATTCTCACAACTATAAGGTATCAAAAGGTGGCATGTCTAGAACGGCGCTCACAGATTGCAACAGTAATCGGTAAGTGATGATGACATTGTCTCGGCCACTAGACGACATTAGCTGTGCATACGCCAACGAGCACTACTACTTAAGCATGATGTCACACGTGACTCTAATGATCGAAGTGAGACTAGGTTTGCATTTACTTGCTTTCTGTAAGTCTGTCCACACAGTTGATCTCACTGTGAACGTTCGGCCCTTCGTACGACGACGTACGCGTACTGTAATTCTAGCAGCTGAAAAAGGTATTGAGAATTTCAAAGGGCGTTGACAAGTAAAGAAAGTGGGTGTGACCTCGACAAATCATCGTTTCTAGCGTAGAACGTAGCAAGGGGTCGCTGGAACTCCAAAATTGGGGAAGCCGGTTGCCAGAGTTTACCTTTTGATGAGACCTGTCTACCATCTAAGAGGCCACACCTGCTACTATTGGGGAGGGCATGGCTTCGCCATGCAGGTCTAGGCTTAACAACGCCACTGAACATAGTAAACAAGTAATTTTTGTAAATTGTGCGAACCGTAGCAAATACGTAGCTTCAAGAAACGGCACAGCCGCGTACATACCAACGACAATAGGAAGCCCACGCTAAAGCACCGCATGCACATCAAAGTGGCTGCTTCTCTAGATATCGTCACGACTATAGCTAGTGTTTATAGAGACTCTAGTTCAACAGCCGAACCCGCTGCGCAAGAACAAACATTTCCCGTCCTGTTTTCAAAACCGACTACCGTATACTCTACACCATCCAGTATGATAAAAGTTAGCAACATGTAGTGCACAACGGCGGTTACACTCTACAAGTTGGGATACAGAAGTGCACTTACCTTCGCGTGCCACAAATCTTCGAGTTCCATGCAGCTGTTCTCTCGAGCCGTCGCTGCCCCAACTGAGTAATCTTAAAACAAAATATATGTTGACGTCGACGTCTAATTTAATTAATTATTCAAACACTGTCACACAGTTCATTATGTATAGTGTCCTACATTAATTTCACTGCATTCATTCACTTGAGGGTATAAAACGTTAGCTAGTATCGCTACGCATGTTTCAATTTTATAGCGAATAAGCGTCAGTTCTGCACCAGAGTAGCTACCTGCCTTGATTGCATCATGCTTCTGCGCGTGAGCAATTTTTCAATCGTGTGTTGTCATCATGACATTGTTACCAAACGCGAATAAATTATGTTATCTTTATCCTGCGAGACATCACCGTCAGATTGTTCTCAACATATCTATACTAGAACACTTGAAGGAAGAATCAATCACCAAGTCAGACGTGTAATTACTTAGCCATACATGCAAGAGAGAGGGTGTAGCCCGCGCGCGCTCGCACGCACACACACACACACACACACACACACACACACACACACACACTTGACAAATAGGCCTACCACACGTTTGGTAATGTGTAGCTAGAGACCTCAAAGCCAAATAGACCTTCCAGTATAATGTCTACATAAAAGTTGTCTATAATTTCTTTACAAGTTACAAACCAGCAATTAGTAATGCATTAGCAATGCAGAAGAACAAATCAGTTGCTAATTACTGTGGAATCAAAACCCAAAAGCGGAAATGTAAAATATCTGTAATCAAAACCCGAAAGCGGATATGTAAATAGCCATGCTCTAGAGTCATAAGTACACACACAAGACGTGAGCGTTGCGCTTACGTAGCAGTTTCCAATTATTTGGCAAGTTTGCAGTCTAGATATAGACTAGCCACATCGCCTGACGTATACTGTAGTATACGAGCCGATTCTTTGCAAAGATAAATGGTTAAGCGACCTGGCCAGGCATACCGTAGACCTCTAAAGTCCCAGACTAGACGTGCAACGTCACGCCCTAGAGCGTACATTCCTCTCACTCATCCACAGAAATCATAGCTCTGATGAGCAAATTACAACTGGGTTTCGCACCTGCTAGCAAGAAGATGAGAGAAAGGATGGTCGACATCCATAGGCCCCGCAAACAACAGAGCGGCAAAGCAAGTTGTGATTAACGTTAAACTGGAGTTCGCAAATTTTAGTCTAAAATTCCATTGCCATTTGTGAGATAAAAAGATACCCATTTTGCCTCTCCCCAGTAGCTGGCTTTACAACATAACGACGCCATTTTAAAACAGTTGCGTAACCTGTTGCCAACCAATTAAGAACCATCAGTTTCGTTTTATTGGTATACTATCTTGAGGTTAGCATCCAATACTCACGTTGATTAACTTAGGGAAGAAGTCATTCTACTATTACTTATCAAAGCCTGCCTTCTAGTACTTTTGCAGACGCTTCAAAAAAGTGTCACCTGCAACTGCATCATCTAGATCTATTTTTCTGACGGCTCTTTCTGGTGGTCAAATTTTCCAAGAGCATAAATAAGGTAGCAAGAATGTTTCTCTTTGTTTGAAAACTCTTTCTAGCTAGACGTGTCCGGCATTTTTCTTGTTTGATATACAAGCTACTGTACATGCAGAATCAGCTTTGACTATATCCCTTCATGTAAGTGTTAGAGTTATCCCATACTAAAACTTCAAGGTTACCAGCCAAGGACTTGCAAGATAACGCACATAATAAAGCCAATTAATTAAGAAGTGATCCCACGAAAAACTGTTGATGTGCATCGTAATTGTCATAGTTGTACGAAAGAGCTTGTTCCAGTATTAATTAAATCGTACTCGGTTTCTGAAGAGAGTTATTGCGTATTATTGTATTATGCATGTGCACAGTTTGATACTCTCCAACACTAAGTCTCGCCGTTTCTGAGCTCTCTGTACACTTCGCGTAGAGAGCACTGCCACAGCAGGCTACAAGCAAGCCAACCGAGAGTAATCACTACTAATGGTTACAAGGAAATAATGGTTTTGTTCCTTTGTAGTTGTTTTCCTCTAAACACCTACCAGGCACCAAACTACACTAATATACCCTTACTCGCACTGGTGGGAGTTGCCAAACACAAACGAGAGTGGAGCTACAGACCAATTCGTGCGTTAGGCAGCAGTTTAGAGCTGAAAAGAGTCCTTTCTGCAAACAGCTGTCCAAGACAGTAACAAAAAAACCCGCAACACGTTGCATGCATCACTATCCCCTTGGAAAGTACGATTTTCTCCATTTACCGCACAACAATGCGACGCCGCTGTTAGTCCATAATTATAAAACATTGGCCAAGCATCTAACTACCGTTGAACGAGCACTTCAAACTTTTCACTTCCGGTTTCAAATTTGAAAGTCCGCTAGACACCAATTTGGTACGATAAAGGTCCAAATAGTAAGACAACACATTTTATAGTAGCAGAGAAAATGAGTTCTACACGTGTAGTTTCAGCACTGTTTGTATACGTCTCACAACTAACATGTGATCGCGTATTCGTGCAGAATACTGCAAGTGCGTGGCAATCACATGCACAGCACAGAATGCAAAATACATTTTACTTACCTTGCGCTTGCTAGAGATCACCTATACCCACTGTCCCACAGCTGCTGTTCAACGGCACCGCTAGCACCACTACACAAAAACAACTACTTGGTTTACGTAATTAGCATAAACATTTATAGTTACATTACATGCCACGCCCAATTCACACAAACGATCACCGTTTGAGTAAGTGACGTCACTGTGTAAGTTTTCTCTTGTCGAAATCCGGTCATAATGACGCCACAATTCAGGACAACAAAAGGAGAGGTAGTACTTGCAAGAGCAGCGAAAGCAATTTACAAGTGGGCAGACATAACGTGCGCTATAAGGCGATGTCCTAAAATGCGCTGATTCTTTAGTAATCGTTTACCCTAGACGGGAAATAGGCGACAATAGCCCACTGGCAAAAGTACACTCTTTGATAAGTGACCTGACCAGCTTGACCGGCTCCATCGCTCCAAACTTGTTACAGAAATTAGCATAAAACGAATAATTTGCATAAACCTTTGTAATTGTGTCTCTAATAGCACCTTAATATATTACACATAGATGAAGGTTGTCGTAAGTTCTAATACTACTTCACAATAATATTATTTAACATTCGTAGTGTCGGCGTTTCGATCTTGTTAGCCCCTCCTCTTTCCTGGATACATGCCCCGCCCAAGGTTTGAGTGCACAACATGCAGTACCCAAAATCCAAATGTGTTCGGTCGTAATGGCGTCGAAAAGCGTCGACAGTTTAATTATGGACACACTCTAAAAGTTATACATTCTCCAGACTAATTAGAATTCGCCCTACGAAAACAGAAACTGCGTTTCTTTTCCTGTTTCAGAGTCCTCGACCGTCCAGAGGTACGTCACGTGGTTGGTCTAAGACCTTTGCAGCATCTCAAACGGCAAGTTCAATGAGTATGACGAGTTCAAGTGACTTGGCACTACACTGTAGTTTAACAAGTTTAATTGAAAGGTTGATCGGAGCAATCTAAATTTAGTTTTATCATCAATCAGAGTTCACCAGACATTATGATGAACAATAATTATTAGAACACCTTTTGACAATAAGAATGTGGATCAAAGTCGTTTACACAATTACAAAGATATTTACATTTTCATTGTTCTAGATGATAAACTGCTTTAAATTGGTTTGAGAGGTAAAAGATATCTAGACAAGATTTATAAAATTTGAACATTAAAATTAAATTTTGGGTGATTAAAATAATTTGTACTTGAAAGGTGATGTTCTATTACTTGCATTTGTATTTAATTAAGTAATTGTTTAGAATGTCTGTCTCAAGTCACTACAGTCAAGCAAACAACAAGTACACGAGTCGAGTATAGCTAGAAACCTCTACAAAGATAACAGACTTTAGATCTTAGTAATTTTTAGCAATAACTATAAATTATTAGTAAGACTTAGTTACCTGTTAAAATACTAGCAAGAGTAAAAACAACCATTGTCTAGGTCTGTCCATTCCGACAACACCAACAACACAGTTCTGTTTCTCTAGACTGTTGTGCAACAAGCTAGCGCATCAAACACTTGAGTTTGGATTTGGAATTCAGCTACAGCACTAATCTACACCATTTCAAAATATCAGCAGCAAACCACTTGCTGGACCTTCATGAGTTGATTTCTAGTAACTAAGATCAACACTTGAGAAGAGTCAAGTTAATTAAATATTAAAGCTCCAAGGGTCCTAAAGAATTTTTAATTTTTAATTAATTAGTAACAACTGCTCCAAAGTGTAGCTTTTGTCTGCAAGCAATTAAATAGAAAATAAGATTTTTTAGTTTCGTTTTCCTGCATTAACGGAAGTAATGTCCTCCACCGTCCAGACATCATCCAGCCAACTTTCAAATTCAGATGACTTTAAACTAATAAACCAGTTAGAAAATTCAAAAAAATACTTAATAAATTAACGATAATCTAGACATAAGTTTTAATTAAAATTTGGTTGCAAATCTAAACTAAATCCATACAAGAATGGTAAATCTGCAATAACGTAGTGCTAGACCTATACTAGCAAATATTTGTCATATGAATTCTTGACCAAGCTATCTCCAACAAAGACCAGGTACTCATTTCTGCTCCTGAGTCAAGAGAGGCAATTGTGTGTGAGTTCCTTCAGGCTTGCCCAAGGAAATTACGTCTGTGCATATCTAACCCAGACCTACACTTGCCATCCGATGGTCCCGGATGTGTTACTCCCTAAACTAGCGACAGCTCTAATTGAGCTACAGACCCACACACTCACACTCTCTCTTTCACACACACGCGCACGCACGCACGCACACACACACACAGACTCACAACGATATGTCAGTCTTAGTCTTCTAAATTTAATTATTAATCTCTACGAAAGTGTACTCTACGTACTGTCGTGAGTTAAATTTCTCTAGACATGAGGCTGTTAGAATATTGTTTCTGAGAATCTCTCAACTAGTGGCGGCGGATATGGAGGGCTAAGGAGGTAAACTCCCCCCAACTCTGAGCACAGCCTTATTTTTGTAAGCAAACAGTACGGCAGTCAAGCAACAGAACTCGGTACGTAGCTATATAGTCCATGTACTTGGGGTCCTTTCATGTTTCGCCCCCCCCCCCCCCCCCGACTTTGAATCGTCTGTTTCTGATGAACGTTTGACTATGTTTATTGTAATGAAACCGCTTTCAGCACCTACATATACCGTAGTTGGAGCCGAGCTGTGCAGATATAGAGAGCAACCGTGACAATTTCTGTTTCGTCCATGCACGACCCATGCATGTCTGTATAGCCAAAAAGTAGTCGTGAAGCAACTTGTTGATGAAGTTAAATGTTTTTGCGGTGCTGATCTATTCAATGTGCGGTACTTGAGGTTCAGTCGCTTGTTTCTTTATTTCAAAATGAATACATAATAATGCTCCTTGCAAAAACACGATTAACGAGCGTACTAAAACGACAATGTCCACTGAATTGCTTGACACGAGCTATACTTTACTATTACTAACGTACTAGTATAATATAAATCATTGGTTAGCAATACACGAGCAACAACATCAATGCATCTGCAACTACAATAAGACACATATCCACAAACAATAAAGCGCTCCTGTTCCTTTCTCGCGTAAGCATCAGAGGTTTCGCTTCCAAGTCTCTGCAGGCTCCACGTGCAATTTTATCTGCAAAGACATCAGTTGCGCCTTGTGCAAGTAGAAAAATCCGCATTCGCCTGCGCCTGAAAGTATACTGCATGCGTATGAGTATTGAAGGACATCGTGAAGTGTCTGGCAAAACTTAATATCGTTCGGTCTATGTCCGTTCTAACATCGATTGTTGCTTGTGCATAGTAGTTGGGTTTTTGGGTACCGCCAAAAAAGGTTGTCATCTTTTCAAACTCGTGACTGACGTTGCTAACGAGAACTTTCCTAGTGCCCCACTTGTTGATAGTAGTAAAAGAATTAAGTTTGTTTGTCTGCTTATTCAACTGCTGCACGAGGGCATTCCTAAATCCTTTCCAAGCCTCCTGTAAAGTGTCTTTCGAGATATCACCGAAGTCTCCGTTGATGGCATCTCTTGCTGCTGCGTTGATGCTACCTTCGATGGCTTTCGTTGTTAAACCATGAAGATCGAGAATGAGGTAAGGAACGTTGTTGTATGAGAGAGTGAAGGAGTTGGGCAGTGCCTTATTGATCGGACCTGCTACGTCGTGTGCAACATTTCCAACGACTCCCATTAACATTTTGTCAAATACGCCTTCCGCGCAACCGATGGCTTTCATTTCGCCTTTAGCTAAATTAATAAGAAATTTCTCAGCACTCGCTGCTTCCTTTACTATAGATCCCAAACCACTCGTAGCCAAATTCATCATACCGTCTATAAGGCTGTCGCTCCAGCTCTCCCCCATAATTCTATCGTTGACGATATTCCAAACAAATTCTATCCATTCATTGCCCGTGACATCGGCAAATGTGTCGATGACTACTGTCAGGATGTCATCTAGAATCGGAAATTTGCGCAGTATCTTGACGACGACGTCGACGATATGAACTATAAATTTACCAACGTTTTCTACAGTGTTAACAAACCAGTGAAAAGCGCTGCTAAAGAAGTGACCAATCGCCGAAAAAAATCCGTATCCGCTGGGGTCAGATCCACTCAACGGATTGAACCTTCCGTATGCGTACGAATTGTATCCGACCAGACTGTGCGAATCGTCGTTGCTTGGATCTGGCGTAGAAAATGTGCAGTGAATGCTGTCATACAGTCTTCCTTGCATGTGAACCAGGTCACCTCCGATGTCTAACAGCTGCTCATGTCCATCGTAACCTTGCTGGTCTGTCTGTTGGGAACGAGACAACAGATTGTTAGCTTCATCGAGAGACAAAAATGTTGAAGACTGAAGTGTTTCATCACGACGTTTCAACGGTTGCCAAGTAAGAGGAGATCTGGGAGATCCGCAAACATCAAAACTGTATTCTTGTAAGATCTTCCCAGACTCGTCAGTAACAAGAGACAGAGACCCCTTGATATCAATGTACGTATATACAACATATAATTGATCGTGTCCTTCTCGAATATCTGTAACGTTGCCATGAGAATCGTTCACGACCTTTTCGATGCCGTTAATGACCCTCACCATCACCGCGTACGTTTCGATGTAATGTTTCTGTACAGTAGAGGGTTTCAGGACCGGATCGCGTGTCGTCTCCTCGTGGTAGAGATCGTCGACATATACGGTGGTGCGGTACGTGTGCAGAGTGACGCTAGACGAATTGGCTTTCTACCCGAGGCCCGGATTTCCGGGTGGAGGGTATAGTAGTCGTTCGACGACCGTACGACCCATCGACCGTATATATAGTTGGTTAGCGGAGATAAAAATGAAGCTATTCCGACCAATAGACGAGAAGTGGTGTCATTACTGACCAATAGACGAACGGGATGTCATCGTGAGGCTCCGCCTGTCTTCGTTTGGTAGCTGCTAACGAGAATTCGGCCATCGGGCGTCCGTCCTGTACATGGTGTTTAGTCCTTTGCTTTAAGGGTTTAGCACTTACATTTTTACGTGTATGTTTCCCCAACAAGAACCAGGGCGAGGTGTAGCTATACCTGACTTGTAACATTTTGCTTGTTCCACAGTGTTTCTGCATAGTGGTTTTGCAGTCTGCCAGCTTGAATTTTGGGTGTGCGTGGCTGAGCGGTCGTGGTGTTGTTGCAAAGATCACTAGTGTCGTCTTCAACAGAAATTTGGCGTCTGACGGGAATTTGCGAAGGAGAACGTGCATTGTCCTTGACAGCGTCTGTTTGTCGGACAGAGCGGCTCGGCCGACCTGTAAGTACGCTAGTGCGTCTCTATTCATTTCTGTTTTACGGTATCTAAAGTCAGAGCGAACAGACGCCTAGCTAATCTACATGTGCACGTGCATGTTTTGCCGCATTGATGTTTTGTTTTGGCTCTGGGGTCACCTCATTACAACAGTAGGCGACGTCTAGCTAGAGAAGCCGCACAAACAACAAGACGCCTAGAGAAGCTGCACAAAGAACGAGACTTTTACATTCTTGTGAGCTGGAAAATCGGTGGTGAGCTGCTTGTTTGGTCTCCATTTGTAACCTAGGTTTCCCACCAGCAAACAATGATCACGCCCCTTACTTCATCACGTTAGGGCGAAGTTTGCCAGCCGGCCTAGCGTCGAGGCTCTCCGACTTGTAACAGTTGGCTTGTTCCATCATTTGGAAACAACTACATTTGTAACATGCATTTAGAAACAACGCCTAGCTAATCTAGCTGCATTTGTAACGTTCCCACATCTAATTTTGTTTTGGCTCTGTGTACCTATGCCACGCCTAGAACCGGCCATAGTTACGACCTCAAAGCTGCACGAACGACCTCAAAAGCTGCACAAACAATCACCTGCACTAAGAACCGACGAGCGAAAGTTGTAAAAAATAGAAGCGAGGTCCTACGGGACGTTGGCTGACGGACTGCGTAGCTACCCGTTGTACACGGTAGCAACCAGTCACGTGACTTACCTCAAGCTCGATCTGTGACCATTTCAATAATGCTTCTTATTTATTACCCACATCATACCATTCTGTCATACGATTTTGTCATAGCGCGACTAATTTACCTTCAAGGTGCATACCGGCCGAGGGTTTGCACTTCAAGTGCTTCTTCATACTATCAAAGTAACAGCACAAATACAAGCACATATCACATGTAGCTTGAAACAGCAGTAATAGTAATAGTAACAGTCTCATTGCACCACACTTCTAAACTCCTGATTTATAATATATGCCTGCTAGTTGTCCATCTCTGCTGAATGACTACATCAAAATCCTCACCTACATAGGAGGCCACATATGCCTTACTTCACTATGGGTGTCTTTTGGTACCCAGACTAAATACTCTGTGAGCAGATCTACAACAGAAACTAAAAGAAGAACAATAAAGCAAGGCAGTAACAACTTCCATACATTCCTCATTGCTTTCCAGTTCTAATTTCAACTGTTTGTAGCAATTGACATTTCTCTGTACAAGTGCAACAAGAAGAGTCTCTGTTCGTTTGTGCAACCTAAGCAATCAATACAAGTATGCACAACCATTCCTCAACAAATGAATCACTCTGACATTCACTCACTTTGACCAAGTTTTGATCATAGTTGATGGCTTGCTCAGTAATAAAGGAACAAACTTTGACAATTTCGGTAGCACCTACACAATTTTATCAGATGGTTTCAATGCTACACTAAATTTAACGTATGTATACCTTTCCTTCCAACAGAAATCTAGCAAACCATTTGAATTTGTCTAAACCTTCAGGAAAGTCTAGTCGCTGTGCAGACAAACACCAGCATCGTTTACCTACACAAACACAATTGTATTGCAACCAACATGACTAAATTACTAAATTGGCAATTTTTGTACATACACAATTTGTACTTAATTAATTTGCATATACAAAAACAAACAGCCTTGAAAATATTCTGTTGTGTTACACTGACTTCAAACCACACACAGACAGTGAAATTAAAGTTACAGTAGCAAACAATCCTGTACAGTGAGAAAGATTCTGTTGCAGCTCTTGGCATGTCAATTTCGTGTAGTAAGCTTGTATACAATACCAGTTGAGTTAGCAATCTGCAGAAAACTACCTGCAGCCACTTTAGGCAAACATGAGTAATACAAATTTCAGGATAAAATACAACCAGCTGCAGAGAAATTTGTAGATAGATGATATGTACCAATATAAAGAAATCGGACTTCACACTACACGATACAATCTCTACATAATGAAAGAATGTCATTCAGTTGTACAAGCACAGTACTCTACTTACCAAACGTTGATGTCATGTAGCACTTAACAGTACCAGTCTGAGTGTCATAATCGGGAGGAGGCTGCTCTAATGGTTTTGAGTATGAACAAAGATGCGGTGATAAAACTGACAACCAGTCTGGCTCAACAGCACACAAATCTATGAGAAAATCATAGTTCTCAAAACCCATAAAAGCAATCAATTGGAACATTTATTTAGAACCAAATTTGACTACTTATGAAATACAGACATACTAAAGGTGTGCATTGATTTTAATCACATTGTTTGTTCTGTCACAATGTTACTCGCATATCAACTTAAGAGTTTTGTTGCAAACTAATCAATAATGCAGGCATATGTCTGCAGTAGTTTAATGCAACATCAAAACATGCTTTTTTCAACAAACACATTTAGAAGTTCATATTTCATTGACAGCACACGACCACTCTAACATAATAAAACATAAACCAACACATCTTACTTCTCATGTACAGTTTACTTGTTTCAAACAGCTCCTGAAAGACAACAAAGTCTGGCTTGAGCCGAAACAGAACAGTAGTGGGATGAATAAACACAACGTCATCAGTTAGCAAACACTAGCAAAGAAAGGTACAGCCAGTTACGACCAGCAACTCAGCAACATGGAGCCCATTTACCTCATAACCAATCTGAGCCTTCTTTATTCCTCTCTCATTTACAGTATCAACAGGAATTCGCCTAAGACATTTCCAAATTCAGACATAAAGTCAAAAAATTAGTAATGACAACAACCTTGCCACATGGTCACTACAACCAGCAAGAACAATCTGCCGAAGTATTCGAGCTTGTTCCAGAGATGGTGGAACCATCTTGGGATTGACACACAGAAACGAACTCTCAACAACGCCATTGACTGAGCACAAAGAAAGACAAGTCATGAAATATTACAAAGCAGTTACAAACTACCACGTAATCCAAAATACTTTGACTTTAACATTAACACATTACTGTCTGTGTTTGAGCTAGCAACATATGATCAATTATTGGAGACTCAGATGCATCCCTAAACCAAGACATTCACTTCACTCAATATATGTATAGCTGGACGTTTCAGTGTGCACAGAAACGCTTGTAGTTTATCTTCATTTATCTGATGAAATCACGTCCATGACAATGATGAAACCAACAAATTCAATTACGGATATGGGCAATTGTTCATTTTACCCTCATAAGTGTCCATGACGTTGTTTGTGTGATACTATGGTTTTAGCCAAACTGCATATTTCTAGCAAGATTCAAAGAAACTAGCAATTTGCATGTTTGTGTGGCCATGAATAATAAAGTAAGGGTAGATGACCAGTCATTAAGATTAGTATGGTTGGAATTCGCAAGATCCTTCTGGCATGGAAAGACAAGTTTTGTATCCAATTCATGTTAGCAATTTCACTCAGCCATCCCTTCATTAAAAAGTCTCATTGTCCTGTACAAATTCAATTCCTGATGTGGGCAGTTCATCACCCTCAAAAGCGTCCCATGATGACTTTGTTTGTGTGTCAACATAGTATTAGCCAAACTGCAAATTCTAGCAAGATTCAAAGACAGTGGCTAATATGTTTGCGTGGCCATATACAATAAAGTACCAGCATCCATCTGACAATCCAGATATGCATAGCACTATAATGGCCTTATGATAGCACCTGTCCTGCCCAAAACCCCACATCCTAGCAAACAATGCAGGGAGTTTGTTAGCCATCAACAACCTCCAAAAGAGACAGCCCAACAAGTTACATAAAAGTTCAAAGCTATCATTGCTACATTGAGACAGCAAATTGTATGTCTTGTCATCAACAAAAGCACTTTTACCTGCATTGGTCAGTTGCAGTCGCAGTCTTCTCACTTCACTCATTGCTTTGTAGCGAATGCCATTTTCTGAGCAAAATTTTTCACTATTGCCAGAGTATTCACAAGCACCAACTGCTCGTAGCAAAACCATCAAATCACCAAGAAGTTCTGCTCCTCCCTGAGCAATATAGCTTCTGTAAAACTAACAACTAACCAATTTAGTTACAAATACTTGCCTGGCCAGCCCATCGTTTTCTTAAACTATATTGTCTTTCTTGATGTTGTTCTTCACTCATGTCAGCTGATGTTGATGTTGGTAGATTTGAGTCCATGAAAAGTTCCTGTATAGTCACAATCCTGCATTTGCTCAAGCAGTCCAGCATAGTTATAATTGTAAGCCCCATCAACAATTTTAGCAATATGTGTATGATTTTGCAAATATAATTCTGCAACTATGATAAGTGTACTTTTAATTGGTGCTTAATTGCTAGACACACTGTAGACTTCACGTTCGTACGCTGAGTTGAGAAGGCAGTAACCGAGACCTTGTAATAAAACTTCACTAGATGAAAAATGCAAGTGCAACTCCTGCCTACTATCTTTCCAAACATACAGAATTACCTCATTTTCACCAGCATGCCATTACAAGTACATTTTATCAGAATATTGCTGCAACTAGGCTTGGTAGGTACAACCCCATGCTGCTGAAAGGTGAATTGCTGCTTTTATAATATTATAAGATACGATACCAACAGTAATCCACGGTTGACATTGAGACAAAAGCAATATGAAAATGCTACATCCATGCATGTGCACATGGTAGTGCAAACAACAATTTTGCAGCTGACAGTAAGAAGTACAGTACAGTAGTATTATGTCACATGGTTAGACCTTTGGTCTACATCGGTCAAGGGGAGTGGTCTGGCTACACGAGATGAAAAAGAAGGTCCTCCCCACCCTGCCCCTTTGTACTCCAAACGTCTTGCCATGAAAGACTACTAAAACAGTTGTAACTGATTAAGTTGATGATTACCACTTTACTTGACTCAATGAAGTCTGATTGACATTTCAGCAAAGAAGTATAAACACACATTTCTCTGTATAACCAATGTCAATTGAAAGAAACAAAAGACAAGACAGCGAGCAAACAAAAAGACTGGAAATGAAGACTGACTGGTAAATCTATAATAGCATGCTGTTCTACCTGGTAAACAGCACTCTAGTAAATTCATGCTATAACAGCATAACATTAGAGATAAGGTAATCTGGTGTAGTAACAAGTCATATACCAAAGAACAAAGACAGACAAATAACATAGACATAACCATAAAATTGGGCAAATATAGCCATGCAACAGAGTAGCATCAGCCATCTTACAGCTTTTTGTAACTTTAGCAACAGATGACCAGAAAAGCAACAATATTTCACACAATATCCACCAACCTTGACACTAAGAGCAGCCACCAAAGCAATAATATATGGCAAACAACCATTTTGGTGTCCGAGTGTCAGCATCTTAGCACAGCGTGGAGAAACAGGAAACTTGGCCATAACAAGACCCAAACTTGTCACAATCCGCTGCACTGATCCTACACATCATCAATACTATACACTTTGGTCTGTGCGTGTGTGTGTGTGTGTGTGTGTGTGTGTGTGTGTGTGTGTGTGTGTGTGTGTGTGTGTGTGTGTGTGCACGTGCACATTGTGTAAAAGCACAAAATGAATTTTAAGACAATGCAACACCAACCTGAACTTGTCTTTTCCTCTTTTAATGCACCAAGATTTACCAACAATTGCTCAGCAGCCTGACACAAAACGATTGTGAATACAGCAACAAATTAACACATAAACAGAAACTTACTTTAATAGCTTCATCCTTTGGAGGGGTTGGGAATGGAAAATTTTCAACCACAGTTATTCCCATACTCTAAAAATAATACACGATATTAAATTGCACGATCTTGACTTAGCATTTAAACCTTCATTTGTAGAATAAGATCATCTACTGGTCTGCCACTGATTTCAGCACGAGCAAACTCTGGAAAATGATGTTGGAATACAGATGAAGAGAACAGCCTAACACAAACACAAATACCTTAATTAATAGAATTAAGAATCATCATAAAATAACAGCTCTAGCAAAAGCCAGTCTACATTAAGTTTCACTATAAATGAGACATTAGAGACTTTCCAAAAAGACAGCAGAAGACAAAGCAATCTGGCAACACAAGACTAAAAAACAGCTCAGAGAAATCTTTGAGCACAGATGATTGTAAAACAATAATGCTTCAACTACGTTGGTCTTATTTGTAACCACCCTACATCATTGAGGTGATTGCTTAGATAGGTATTTATTTATATTTTGCTATAATAATAATAATAATAATAATAATAATAATACAATACTAACTAGAATTTTTAAAAACTTTTTCTCTGAAAAAAGAAATAGATATAGGGATTGTATAAAAAGTAACAGAAACAAGATCTATAGACAATATGAACCAAAGCCAGACATTATTAGTGAATCTCTCCAAACCCCAAAATGTAAAATGTAGGAAATGTGGGGTTGGAAGGATTCACTAGTGATGTCTGGCTTTGGTTCATATTATCTAGAGGTCTTGTTTCTGTTACTTTTTATACAATCCCTACATCTGTTTCTTTTTTCAGAGAAGAGTTTTTAAAATTCTAGTTTGGTAAGTTTTTAGGAGTGCAAAGCGCAACATAGGTAGGGTGTACATGTCTTCACTAGGGCCTGTAAGCCTTTTATAAATTTGTCTAAGATTTAGCGTGTTTTCATTAGCATTATTTAAACCTGTTTATATGTAACAGCTTTCGTTAGACATGATTCAAAGGTAGTTTACTCAAGTGGTTTATAGGTCTAAGGGGTTTAGCTAATGTACGACGATATCCTAGCACATGCTGCACGAATATGGATCCTAATTTTAGTGCCTTTGCATTGCTCTTTCTTCAGTGTGTGTATAATTGAATATGCAACGGCAGGTGGAATAGAACTTGGCCTAGTAGTCAAAGCCAAAGATCATCACATACGGGATATGCATTGCAATGTTGGTTTCCCGTATAAATTACAATGTGTACGTAAATATTTGTCAATTTTGCTCCTGTGTGCAACGCAGATTGCAAACAATTTCAGACTAGACCGGACAATGGCAAACATGATCGAATTACACAGTTTTGGAGACAAACTCTTTCATAAACGCGTTTGGCCTATCTGATTGGCTCTTCTTCCATTGTCCCTGGTTGCCATGGACAAGCAATCGCAAATATTGCTCCGTGATTGGCCCAAACTGTGCAATAGCATTGATGACGGTCGTTAGATCAAATCCGCTTGAAAGAAACACAATTCTTAATTAATGTTGATTTCGGTTTCTCTAGTCACCAAAAGAATAGAGTTCAGGTAATTCTAAAGCGTTTTTTCAAGTTTCACAGCTGTACGTAACATACAAAAAGAGATATCCATGGAGAAGAAGAACAAAATTGGCGCATGGGCCTCCGAGGCTAGCAACTGTTTTCTAGGTTGTTAGATGATTAGTGACCAAAACAAAAAAAGGATATAGTACACGACGTACAAACATTTCATTTCGTTGATTTTGAGAAATTTTAGTCTTCATTTAACATGTTTTCTAAGCGTGCAAAAAGATGACCACGCCCCCACAATGCTCCAAAACCGGGCCAATCCCTACATACAGGGTACCCTGTGATAATAAATATGACAATGTATATTTTCTCTTGCACAAGCTGTGCAGTTACGTGTAATAACCATACAGATAAGAGAGACAAACTATAGCCTAGACAAATACAGTGGCGTATTCAGAAAATCCAAAACAAGGGGGGAGGCGAAGCATGTATTGTCCATTACTATGACATCTCTGTAACTGACGTCATTGTCAACTCGCTAATACTTACTACAAGTTTAATCGATATGGTACAGTACATAGGCCCTATTTGGGAAATCTATGGTACTCGTGTTTATGGCTGGAAACATGCCACATTGTACGCTGTATAATAAAACATGCATGCGCAATTTAATCCTTTAGTCACGTGGCGTTTTCAAAACGAGGGGGGATTTGCGCCAATGCCTAGATCCGCCACTGAAATAGTAATAGTATTAGAAAGTAAAGTAGACAGTAAATTAAATATTCAAGTAACTCAATATGAAAAATCCCATACAAAAGTAGCAATGCTATACCTGTAGCAGTGGCCAGCATCTGTTCTGCCAGCTCGTCCAGCTCTCTGATTTGCAGATGCCTTTGAAGTCCAAGTCACTCTAACAATACATTAACTAAACGACAAAATCAAGAAATGTAGCAGATAAATACAATGTCACCTAAAAGTTGAAATGCCGGTAACATTATCATACACCTTCTGTTTTACCTGTCAAGCAGCAGTGCCATTATTACAGTACTTTCTACATTATCAAGTATTTAATATATCAACACTAGCAGTACACACCATTCCGCTGTCAACAACGTATTTCACATGTGGGATTGTTATAGATGTTTCTGCAACGTTTGTTGCAATTACACACAATCTATAGCCTGTGGGTGGCACCTTGAATACCTAAAGCAAGCTACACTTTAATTAAGCATTGCGAATATCATAACTTCTACGTTACTCGCCTTTGCTTGTTTATCAGATGGCAAAAGTGAGTAGAGAGGGAGTACATGTAAAGGTAGGTCACCATCTCCTTCCAATAAACCGTTATCAGACTCCTAATAAATATTAGTTATAAATAAATGTCAATCACTGACAATCAACACAACGAGCAGACCTCAGATTCACTGCTACACTCTACATCTGCAATTTCACCATCATCTAGACTGTCTGGCCTCAAAGGAATGGTAGGCTCTGTAGAATAGCTAGAAAACAGAAGATAAACCATTATAGTCATTAGTACTTGATATTGACAAGACATACACAAATACTTGTCAAAAAGATAAACAATGAAACTCACTCATCTAAGTTGACTTTCACAATAGAACGTTTCACATGACGCTTCTTGTGCTTCATTTTCCTGGAAATTGCTGTAGCTGATGTCTGACCAAATTTTGATGGAAACTGTCTTCTTAACTTCCGACAGAGATGTTCTACCTCTCGCTGTCCCGTCACAAACACCAAAATGCCACCAGCAGGCAATGTCCTGTGAATCTTGCAAACTTTCCGAAATGATTCATTAACATAGTCATTAGGAGTTCTTCTGTTGAAGTGAACTGTGACAGAATACTGACGTGATTCCACCTGTAAACATGAATGACAGTTTAGTCCAAAGAGTTCACACAAATAGCAAATTACTTGATCATACATTGATGACTACTGGAGCAGTTGGAAAAAGTAGTTTATTTTCTGTAAATTCGTCAATTTTTAGAGTAGCTGACATAATAACCAACTTCAGTGGCATCTCTTTCTACAACAGACAATTATCAATGAAATACAATTATCCACTGTATTGTGTCAATACTCCCACTTTCTCTCGTAGTGGTACAATTCGAGACAAAAGTCCAATCATAATGTCTGTAAACACGCTTCGTTCATGAGCTTCATCTATGATAATAACTGAATATTTAGACAAAAGAAAGTCCTGCACAATAAATGATATGAGATTGTTGTCGGTAATCTCATGAAAAACATCTACTACGTAATTATGTCAACCTGCTCTACTTCTCTCAGTAACACGCCATCTGTCATAAACTTGATAGCTGTCTTCTCTGGACAAAGGCAAATAAACATGACATCCATCCACATTCCAATTACTATAAATGTCATTGTATTACCAGTAACATTTCCTTCATAACGAATTTGATATGATACTACACTGTAAAGAAAACTCCGGTTACTCTGCAGACACATCGTACTTTTACATAGGCTGACCTCGTGGGAAGAGCCATCTCCTGGGCCACCCTCTTAGACATACTGACAGCTGCAACTCTCCTTGGTTCAGTTACACCAATGACACCCGCTCGTACACTACACCCAACACTAATGTGAGAGACAGATACAGTGTGAATAAAGACAAGATGAAATACCCTGGAGACTCCTTGCTGCCATAACCTGCTTCATACAAAAACTGTGGGACTTGTGTTGTTTTGCCACTTCCTGTCTCACCACATATAATGACTACACTGTTGTAATAAATAGCCTCCATAATGGCCTGTTCTTCAGCTACGATGGGGAGTTGGAGCCTAACCATCTGTTGTACAATAATGTTAGACGACTTTATACATTTCTTAACACACAACTATCCAACCTGAATTTGAGGATCTCTATTCAAAGCTACGACCACAGCTGATTGTGGTTCACGTTCAGATGTCACACGACAAGACTGCAGATTGTGCTGACATTCAAATGTATTTTCATCACTAGTTATCATCATATTTTCAGACTCTTTGCTTAATTTGTCATATTTTACTGCTGCTGACACCGTCTGTGTTGCTGTCTGTCCCAATTCTGCTGTTTTCATGTCCTTTCCACTGCTGTTGTTATCATCATTGACGGCATCATTGTCATCCTCATCCTCATTGTGGTCCTCATCATCACCATAGCTTGACTCATTTGATGACGAAGACTCAATTTTTGTTTTCATCACTTTATGAATCTCTTTAGCTACTAGACATGACTCAGTTTGTTTTCGCTTTCTACTTTTCCTTGACTTTACTTCAATGTCTAACTTGCTGCTTAGTTGCTCTACCTCCATCCTTCTTTCAAGCCCCCTACATAACATGTTGACTACCACAAAAAGACAAGCAGCTATCTGATGGTTGCAGATTACCTACGTGTCTCCTTTGCATTAGCAATAGAAACTGTTGGTTTCAGTAATAGTGACTCCTGTGGACTAATGGCGTGCTGTGACAAGGACTCTAGTAGACGAGCTCTCTGTTGACATCAATAAACTTACATCAAACTTTCAAACAAACTAAACTGTTACATGAGTTACCAAATTAATTAAACCACATTATAGAAATACACATCACTACTGTTTGTACTATTAGGCTACTAATAAATAAATCAACTGACCACATGTCTTTGTTTTCAGATGTCTATCTCTCTATTTGTCTGTCTGCAAGTCGTATTGTTACCAAGTGTGATTGTGGTACAAGCCTTGATGAACATGGTTACCATCTATTGACCTGCAAGTTTGGTGGTGGACCAGTATGGCAACACAATACAAATGTGTCCCAACTTGGGCTAAATGTTTAGACGAGTTAAATATTCCTCATGAAGTTGAGCCAAGAAAAAGGTATACTGACTCTGAGAACAGGCCGGATATAACAACACATGATCCCACTGGACACTTGACAAAAGACGTGGACATTTTCACTTGCTCATCCACTTTCTTGTGACACCGTACAATCAGCTGCCAAAGTATCAGGTTATGCAGTTGAGTTGAGAGAAAACGCAAAATGACAAAAGATGGTCAACAGCAGTCTATAGCAGGATCTGATGTAACATGTATTCCACTGGTTTTTGAACACTGGCTTTTGGGGCCCTTTGGTTGAAGACTATCTCGATAAGATCTCCAAAGTTTCAAAAGATGCAAATGGAAAAGCAGCAAAACAGACTTTAGAGATTGATGGAGAAAGCAACTGTTTGTAGTTGTACAGTCTTGCAACTCTCGTGTGATTTTTAGAAAGTTGTCGAAGTTGTCTAAGTGCAATTTTGATGATTTTCTGTATGATAAAGACGTTCAACATTTTGTTCTTTGGCTGTTATTGTTATGCATATGTAAAGTTAGCAATTATTATTGGTAGAGTAAGAGTTCAAATGTAACAATCTGTCTGTGTGCCTGTCTGTCTGTCTGTCAATACATATATTCTCTTATATCAGAGCTATTACAGGCTAAACAATCTTTAAAACAAATTGAACCTGTCTGTCTGTCTGTCTGCTTCATAACATGATCAAGATGCTGCATTAAAATCATAACAAACAATCAGTGAAAAACCACTATGGTATACAAATTAATTGGTAAATTAAGTGACATAAAACAATTGGTCATATTGTGTCAGATTTGTACAACAGCAAGTAACTTAACTGCTCCTCTGCAGACTGATGCAAAGAAAACAAAACAGATCATTAAAATGAGAGACAACCCTTTGACTGATACAGAAATTCTCACTGTGGCAATGCAGGACTTCAGTATTGCATTGTGTTATAATATGCATAGACTTTTATTTAATATGCACCTCAAGTAGAGAGACTACATTTGAATCATTTAATGAGTGCCATAACTAAATGCTATTTAGACAAAGCCTATATTTATATGTCCATGTACACGTATGGAAGAATAAATCTGTCTGTTT